>NC_037668.1:163410523-163583817 GCF_003255815.1 Theropithecus gelada
AGAAGGAGGAGAACCCGGGGGGGGGAGCTTGAGGGGGGCTGAGATCCCGCCAACACCCCCCAGCCGGGGAAAAAGGGCGAGCCCCCAAAAAAAAAAAAAAAAAAAAAAAAAAAAAAAAAAAGATTGGTGTCCTTTGCTTGGTTAGTAGTTAGAGGGAGAACTAGAGTTGAGAAGAGTGTTGGGTGAATATGTGTGTGGGTGTTGGTTTTAGGTGAGAGAGATTTTGAGCATATTTGAATATTGAGAGTGAGAAAGATGGAATAATTGATGGACTGGTATCCCTGAAGATTGAGAGAAGGTGGAATCCATAATACATGGAGAGAACCTTGGACATTTAACATTTGTTTGTGCCCGAGAATGTTGACTGTCTTTACCATTCTTGCTCTCACAAAGCATATGTAGACTTCCTCACAACAGCTAATATTTGTCAAGTCCCTTACTATGTCAGGCATGTTAAGGCTACAATAGTAAGCAAAATCAGACCCAGGCCTGGCCTCATGAGTTTATTATTTATCAGTGGAAAGACCCATTATTTAAAACCTTTAGTGTTTTTATTTTTTGTAGAACTTTTTGCATTTTTAATTCTTTTTCTTTTCTTTTTTTTTTTTTTTTTTTTTTTGAGACGAAGTCTTGCTCTATAGCCCAGGCTGGAGTGCAGTGGCTTGATCTCGGCTCACTGCAAGCTCCGCTTCCCAGGTTCACGCCATTCTCCTGCCTCAGCCTCCCAAGTAGCTGGGACTACAGACGCCCGCCAGCATGCCCGGCTAATTTTTTGTATTTTTATAGAGACGGGGTTTCACCATGTTAGCCAGAATGGTCTTGATCTCCTGACCTCATGATCCGCCCGCCTTGGTCTACCAAAGTGCCGGGATTACAGGCATGAGCCACCACGCCCAGCCAACATTTTTAATTCTTTATTTTAAAAACATATTTGCTTGAGTAGATAAACGTTCACCAGAAGGGAATGGAAAAAACTCAGATTCCCTTGTCAGAATAGAGATTAATAAGAGGAATCTTGGCCTGGTGTGGTGGCACACACCTGTACTTCCAGCTACGTAGGCGGCTGAGATGGGAGGATCGCTTGAGCCCAGCAGGTGGAGGTTGCAGTGAGCTGAGATTGTGCCACTGCACTCCAGCCTGGTTGACAGAGCAAGACCCTGCCTCCAAAAACAAAAAACCAGGTGCATTGACTCATGCCTGTAATCCCAGCACTTTGGGAGGCCAAGGCAGGCGGATCACCTGAGGTCAAGGCATTTGAGACCAGCCTGGCCAACATGGCGAAACCCTGTCTCTACTAAAAATACAAAAATTAGCTGGGCATGGTGGCGCACGCCTGTAATCCCAGCTACTCTGGAAGCTGAGGCACGAGAATTGCTCAAACCCAGAAGGTGGAAGTTGCAGTAAGCTGAGGTGGTGTCACTGCCCTCCAGCCTGGGTGACACAGTGAAACTGTGTCTCAAAAAAGAGGACTCTGTCCCCCACCCTCACTACATTGAAACTGTTTGCTGAAAACTTCATAGTCATTATTGCTGACGATTTTATGGTCACCTCTTTTCTCCTCCAGTGCATCCTAGCCAGCTCTTAGTGTGGAGCAGTGAACTGTGTGTGGTTCCTTCTACTTGAGGATCATGCAGAGAGCTTCACGTCTGAAGAGAGAGCTGCACATGTTAGCCACAGAGCCACCCCCAGGCATCACATGTTGGCAAGATAAAGACCAAATGGATGATCTGCGAGCTCGTAGGTATCAAATCATGTATATGATGGAAGTCATGACCCTATTGAAGATTGTGCTGAAATAAACTATTTTGTATATTCTTCTGAAGTAAGGAACAGTTATAAGGTCAGAGTGCCCTACCATCTTTCTACCCTAATTTGTTTACATTTATAAAAGGTTTGCTTGACATTTCTTGCTTCTTTGACTTTTTATTATACCTTCTGCTGATTTATAGCCAAGATTTAAAGCAGTGAAGCAGTGTTTAGATCAAAGATAACCATCTCAAATATCTGTGAAGCCAGATGGGAAACATACATGATTAGAATACTGCAGTCCAAACAAAACAAATCTGTAGGTTGTATTTGGTCTTGTGGCCAGCATTTTGCAACTTCTGCTTTAGATTTTCTATATGTCCTTTGACACCATTAACTTTTTGAGTACATTAGCATTGTGGTGTGTTGCATGAGGACTTGTTAAAGTCCTGAGAGAGAATTATTGTCCTAGGCCTACTTTCTCTATTAGGACCATAGACCTCATTAGCTCCATATGGTGGTAATTCAAATGATCTGATTCCCTTTTAACTTTTTCTTTCTTTCTTTTTTCTTTTAAGAAATATTAGGTGGAGCCAACACACCTTATGAGAAAGGTGTTTTTAAGCTAGAAGTTATCATTCCTGAGAGGTTAGTATGAATCAGCTTCTCAACCTACATGGTAAAGTGCATTTATTGGGAGACAGAGCAATGTAGTAGATAGAGCATAAAGGACTAGGTTTTAATCCTGGCCTTATCATGACTTAATGTGACCTTGACCAAGTTATTTTATCTCTCTGGAGTTCAGTTTCCTTCTCCAGAACAATGGGCCAGATCACATCAAACACCCCCTCACTTTTTCAATTGTGGTAAAATATACATAACATAATGTTGACCATTTTTAAGTGTACAGTTCAGTGGTATTAAATACATTCACATAGTTGTGCAACCATCACCAACATCTATCTCCAGAACTTTTCATCCTCCCGAACTGAACTTCATAGCCATTAAACTCTAACTCCCCATTTCTCCTTGCTCTCAACCCCTGGTAACCACTACTGTGCTTTCTTAATATTAAGCTCCTCCTCACTTTTTCTTTAACATTTATTTTAGGTTCCGGGGTACATGTGCAAGTTTGTTATATAGGTAAACTCATGATGTCCCGGGGATTTGTTGTACAGATTATTTCATCACTCAGGTACTAAGCCTAGTGTCCAGTAGTTTTGCCCTTCTCTGTCCTCCCACCCTCCACCCTCAGGTAGGCCCCAGTGTCTGTTGTTCCCCTCTTTGTGTCCATATGTTCTTATCATTTAGCTCCCACTTATAAATGAGAGCATGTGGTATTTGGCTTTCTGTTCCTGCAAAGACCATGATCTCATTGTTTTTTATGGTTAAGGCCCCTTTTAATTCAAGTCTCCTTTAAGGCTCTCACCAGGTAAGTTACAGTTATAGTTTTGTACAGAACTGAGAAGGGAAGAAATGACTATATAACAGTTGAAACATAGGTATGTAATCACTAGGTCAGATCCTGGCCAAACTTGTTAAAGTCTTGAGAGAATAGCTTAATAATCATGTGGTGCATCAGTTCTAAAAATAGACTGGGAACTTTGCAAGGTCTGTGTCTCACAAAAGATACATAATAACCAAATGCAATGTATAAATTGTAATTGAGTACTGTTTTGAAAAATCCAGCTATAAAAAACAAAAGGAGAACAATTGAAATCTGAACAGTAAATGATATTAGGGAATTAGTTCTTAAATTTTTCATAGGGGTAATAGTATTGCATTTATATGGGAGAATGTTCTTATTCTTAGAAGATATGCTCTAGTATTTAAAAGGTAAAGTGGCTTGAATCCAGGTGGTAGATATACGGGTGTTTTCAGTACTGTTATTTCAAACTGATTTATTGTAAATTTTCATAATGAAAATTTAGGAGAAAAGAAAGTTTTCTTCCCAAAGGCTGGCTCCCTGACATTTCTATAATACCAACATTATTATGACCAAGAAACTATTTTAAATGTATTTAGAAGCAAAATTATATAATGAAAATTACCTGTTGTCTTATTCTTTCATAGGTACCCATTTGAACCTCCTCAGATCCGATTTCTCACTCCAATTTATCATCCAAACATTGATTCTGCTGGAAGGATTTGTCTGGATGTTCTCAAATTGCCACCAAAAGTGAGTTGTGGGTAAATGGTTGACTCTACAGCATTCTGTTGTCTTCATCTATTAAACTTGAATTAGAGTGTCACATTATAATATAAAAGCAACTGTTTATCTGTTTGTGTATAGGGTGCTTGGAGACCATCCCTCAACATCGCAACTGTGTTGACCTCTATTCAGCTGCTCATGTCAGAACCCAACCCTGATGACCCACTCATGGCTGACATAGTAAATATCCCCATTTTCCTCTGCAACATATATCCTACCTTGTCTATACCACTAACTCTCCCTGTGTGAGGATAGCTGCAGCAGCTCTAACTGACCACTGCAAATCATTTTTTTCTCCATTAACTCTTTGATTTCATCTCAGTCCTCAGAATTTAAATATAATAAGCCAGTCTTCCTCAAGAATGCCAGACAGTGGACAGAGAAGCATGCAAGACAGAAACAAAAGGTATGATGTTTGCTACTATTGTTAGTTAAGTATATATGTATAAATAATGTTTTTTAGATTTGCCAAATTTGTACTGAACTCTAGAATGCCTGATCTTTTTCTCCTATTGCAACCTTCTAAATAATCATTCAGCAAAATAGCCTAATAGCTCAACCAACAGTAGATGTTTCATAACAGTTGTCATCTATTGGCAACACTAGAGGGCAGGCAGCATCTGGTTAATTTTTTTTTTTATATTACAGATAGCAAGGATAGCGGGGTAGTGTCTCAGATTCTTTTTTCTAAGTTGTCCTTTTAACACTGAGAAGAATCTATATTTGCAGGGACTAGTTGCAGAGATAGGGGGAAACTTTTCTTATGGGACCATTCGTGGAAGAAGGTTGAAGGAAAAACTTCAGGTTGATAGAATTTCCTTATTTAGCAAAATGCAAATTACAGGAACATGGAAGTTAACACATGATAGTTCTTGCTGAGTTATACCATCTTTCAGATTGAGTTAAATAGCAGTTGTGTTACTTGTAAAAAGAAATAAAAATTTTAAAAAATTGAGAAAAATGTTTTTGAGAGAATATCATATGCACAATGCTGTATATAAATCTTGCAGCAAAGAAGTACATGGAAATAATATTACAGAGCTTCATTTTTCTCCATCCTGGCATTTGTGTGAACCTTACTGTATTTCACCCTGTCTCCTCCTTTTTAGGTTGATGAGGAAGAGATGCTTGATAATATACCAGAGGCTGGCGACTCCAAAGTACACAACTCAACACAGAAAAGGAAGGCCAGTCAGCTAGTAGGCGTAGAAAAGAAATTTCATCCTGATATTTAGGGGACTTGTCCTGGTTCATCTTAGTTAATGTGTTCTTTGCGAAGGTGATCTAAGTTGCCTACCTTGAATTTTTTTAAAAATATATTTGATGACATAATTTTTGTGTAGTTTATTTATCTTGTACATATGTATTTTGAAATCTTTTAAACCTGAAAAATAAATAGTCATTTATTGTTGAGTATGTGTTTATCCTGAATGTGTGTCTGGGAGTAAACTGGCCAGAGAGGTATATATAATCAGAACGTTAAAATATTTGGAATTGTTGTCCTTTAGTTTGCCAACTTCCCAGCACCGCTAGGGACTCTGAATGTTTGACACAGATGTAAAATAGCTGTAGAAACAATTCAATTACCCTTACGCTTTCAGGGATGATAGCTTTTCTGAGGTCTTAAAATAATGTGGTAAGAAGATAATAGATCCTTTTGCAAATTTATTTTTTTTGCAGCTTTCACTTTTTGTGATTTACATAGCTGACCAGAATTCTGTGATAAAACTTTCATTTGTTCAACAAATACTTATTGAACACCTACTATGTGCCAAGTATTATGCTAGTGTTTGAGAATGAAATGGTGAGAAAATTGGATGTGAGATTAACCAAATGCTCCTAAAAATGTAAGTAGGGATTTCCTCTCTCCAGCATCATTTTATGGCAAGTACCACTCTGGACAATTTGGTGTCAAACTTGAATTCCCTACTCATGATTTTGTAATACACTTGACTTATCTTTATAATTCTATTTAAATGACAGAGATAACAGATTTGAGCAGAAATCAGCTGAAATAGGAGGAGATCACCCAGGCCAAGCTAAGACTTTGAGGAATGTTTTTTTTTTTTTTTTTTTGAGACGGAGCCTTGCTCTGTCTCCCAGGCTGGAGTGCAATGACGCGATCTCGGCTCACTGCAACCTCCGCCTCCCGGGTTCAAGCGATTCTCCTGCCTCAGCCTCCTGAGTAGCTGGGAATACAGACGTGCACCACCACACACAGCTAATTTTTGTATTTTTAGTAGAGATGGGGTTTTACCATGTTGGTCAGGCTGGTCTCAAACTCCTGACCTCATGATCCACCCGCCTTGGCCTCCCAAAGTACTGGGATTACAGGCATGAGCCACCATGCCCGGCCTTGAGGAATGTATTATAGATACTGGACTTGCCTAGGCAGATGACTGAAGACTATAATGCCCTTGTCCATATCACAGTGTAGCAATGATGATTTTTTACCTAGGCTAGGCACCATGCATGTAAAATGCATCTCTGAATAGGCATCTTTCATTCTTCTACCTATGAATTACCTTGTACTCTTTACTGAGCAGCAGCCTGCCATACTGCTTATGTGGTGATTGGACTCATGCAAAGAAAAGAAGTATGAATTTATATAATCCATTAATGACAGGTCATGGCAGAAGCTAAAAATATAAATTTCTAACGTCTACAGTATTTCTGAACCCACTTTTCAAAATCAGTTACCGGTCTTTTTTTAAAGCCCAGGAATTAATTCTGTTCCAGGCTTGTTTCCTATGTTTATGCATACTTAAGTCAGGTTTGGAGTTCCTAGATACCATTAGTATGTCAATTAGGATACTTACAGTTGTGAGTGAAATTCAACTCACACTGGCGATAATGAAAGAAGTTCATCGCCTTACTAAATAGAAAGTCCAGGGCTAAAGTGAACATCTGGGTTGGTGAATTCAAAGGCTCAACATTATCATCAAGATCTTGGTCTCTTTCCATCTGCCATCCATAGTATCAGCTTTCTCTTAGGCTGTTTGTTCCCTAAGTTTCTTCCCCTCTTAGGATGACTATCAGCAGCAGTTGGGGTTATGTACTTTCTATCCAGCCAGGCCAGGAGGCTCTACTTTCCATGAAACAAAAGTCCCTGTGGACCGCCCTGAAAGCAATCACTGTTGCCAGGGAAATGCCATGTGCTGATTGCTCTGGGCTAAACCCAGATATGAAGTGAGAGATGGACTTAGGGAGTAGTTGTAGGAAAAGAGCACCTCCTGTAGGACAAAACCCCTTACACTTCTATCACCATGTCTGGTCAGCTCTACCAGCTACTTTTCCCTACCGCTACTGACAACACTAGTTCAGCTGCCATCATCTCTCACCTGCACTTTAGCCATAACCTTCTATCTTGTTTCCTTGCCCCCATTCTTGACCTTTGACACTCCATGCTCTTCACAGCAGCAAGAATAATCTTTTGACAATGTAAGTTGGATTTGGCTTCATTCCTCCAAGTGGCTTCATCTTGCAATTAAAAGCCTAGTCTCCTTCCCTGACCCGTAAGACCCCGCATGATCTGACCCCTGCTTGCCTTATCTGTCCATCCTCATTGCATACCCTCAAACCCCTTATACCTTACATTCCTCCATCCACACAGTCCTTTCAATGTCTTGAACACACCTAGCTCATTCCTACCTCAGGGATTTCACATATGCTATTTCCTCTGCCTCCTACATTCCCCAGGATAGTCTCAGCTTGAATGTAGCTGCATCAGAAAGCCGTTTTCTATCCCATCTAAAGGAGCCCTAGATCCTCAGGTACTCTCTGGTCCATAACCTATTACCCTAATTAATTTTCTTTATAGCACTTGTACCTATCTGGAAATGTGTTCATTTTCTAATGTGTATATTGTCTCACTCTAAGCGCTGGGGATATAGTGGCTACAAGGAACTTTTCTCTCTAATCACAGGAAACACCAGAGCCGAAAGCTATTAGAAGTCATCCAACCATTTCTCTGCCTGAAGTACCAAGGACTGGACTAGAGAACAGAAGTGACTTGCCTGAGGATTTAAAAGCCCAGCTCCCTACTCCCAGCTCAGGGAAGGATGGGAAAAGGCTAAAAGCATGGACTTAAGTCAAGGAGACCCAGTTTCAGCTCTGGCAGTGCTGCTTACAAGTTGTGTGACCTTAGCTTTCTACTCAGTCCTATTTTTTCAGGTTTTGCCTCTGCAAAAGGGATGATGATGATGCTGCTGCTTAAGACTCATGAGGTTGTTGTGAGGATTGAATGAGATGATGCATGTAAAGCAGCCAGTACAGGGACTGGCATGGTGCTGACATTTATTGAGTGCTTAGCAAGGGCACTGGGGGATGGAGACCAACCATAGGTGGGTCTTAAGGAGCTGCCCTGCCCACTGCCAACTTGCCAATCTGCTCTGTTCCTAGGATAAGCAAGCTGAGCTGTTTCTCAATTCCAAACCCCTAATTAAAGAGAGATGACATCCATGACTGATCATATAAACATTGCAGATTCCAAGTTCCCCTCTCCTGCTGCCCCCAACCCCCCTCTTCACCTCTCCCCAAAAGCTATCTAAATAAGAACAGATTTTACCACCCACCTTGTGGGCAGACTCAGCTGAGGCTGGAACTAGCTATTTATCCTTCGGCTGCTGCGGGAATTCAACACATACAAATAAAGCTCCTTTTCCAGCCAAGTGTGTATTTTTCCATCAGCATGTGGCCCCCCCTGCTCAGGTTGTCTTGTTTAGGTTGGGGCAGCCCAAGGGAGGGAAGGACAAGGAAGGGGTGTGGGGCTATGATTTCAGGACCTGCTCCCCAGAATGGCTGGCAGCAAGACATCTTACAGTCCTGAACCACACTGGGCTGCCAGTGAAGCCCGGGAGAGGTTGGGGTGATGGACACAGACATGCTATACTCAGAAACAATACATTCCACTTTCTCCTTGCTTCTTGGCAAGTCGCCCCTGCCTCCTGCCATGGTCCCCAGAGTGTGTCCATCCCTTTGTCCATCTCTTAGTTTATATCAGGGATGACAGTTTATCCAGAATGTCGCGCTCATTCCATCCACCCTCCCACCCCAATACAGGGTTTTTCCCTTTCATGTGCTTGTTTTCCTTGCTTACCTTTTCCCCTGATCCCGCATCCCAGTAGAATGTGTCCCCTTCCTTCCACTGTCTTCCTCCTTTAACCAGGACCCTGAAACTCTGTGCTTCAAAAAAAGGGTGTGCTCTGACAGTTCCCTCAAACCTTCCATCAGAGGCAACTTTTCTAGGGGGTGAGTTCTTAGTCTCTACGTTGTCTCTAGGCCTGGGAGTTATTGCCATGCACTAAACTAAACCCTTCGCATGAAAATTTTTTTTCTTTTTTGAGACAGAGTCTTGCTCTGTCACCCAAGCTGGAGTGCAGTGGTGTGATCTCGGCTCACTGCAACCTCTGCCTCCCGGGTTCAAGCGATTCTCCCGTCTCAGCCTCCTGAGTAGCTGGGATTACAGGTGCATGTCACCATGCCCGGCTAATTTTTGTATTTTTAGTAGAGATAGGGTTTCACTATGTTGGCCAGGCTGGTCTCGAATTCCTGACCTCAGATGATCCACTCGCCTTGGTCTCCCAAAAGTGTTGGGATTACAGATGTGAGCCACCACGCCTGGCCTCATGAAAAATCTTTTTAAATTTTTTCAATAACCTTCAGAGTTTAGATACTATGATTATCCCCATTCTACTGAAGATGAAACATTCAGAGAAGTTAAGGAAAACCTAAGGACAACTGGCTGTAAATGGTAAGTCTAGGATTCCAATCCGGGCCTGTATGACTCCAGAATCATATTTGTCAGCTGCATGGATTCTAAATTTTTTTTTTTTTTTTGAGATGGAGTTGCACTCTCATCACCTAGACTGGAGTGCGTGGGTGAGATCTTGGCTCACTGCAACCTCCGCCTCCCGGGTTCAAGCGATTCTCCTGCCTCAGCCTCCTGAGTAGCTGGGATTACAGGCACCTGCCACCACATCCAGCTAATTTTTGTATTTTTAGTAGAGATGGGGTTTCACCATGTTGGCCAGGCTGGTCTTGAACTCCTGAACTCAGGTGATCCACCCACCTTGGCCTCCCAAAGTACTGGTATTAGAGGTGTGAGCCACCACACCTGGCCCTATTCTAATAATTTTACGTCTGCCTCCACAGAGTAGCTGTGGGATAATGGGCAAGTTTCTCCCCTTCCATTTCCTCCTCTATAAAATGCAGGCGTGGCTTGAATGCTCTCTGAGATTTCTCCCAAAGCTCACATTTGACAGTTCTGCAATTCTGAAACTTCCTGTGTAATCCAGGGGCTCAGGGCAGAGCCTGTGGATCTCTGGTTTAGTGATGAAATAAATTAGGTTGGTCTGTTGCCTTCTCATCTTCCCTTTTTATTATCTTTACTTCTTCAGCATTCTCTTGCTGTAGGTTCCCTGCTAGGGATTTTCCACCCAGGCCCACAGTCTCTACCTGTTAACTCATCCTGACAGTACTTCTGTCTTATCACATACTTTTGCTCATCGAAATTCCTATTCAGGCCATGCATGGTGGCTCTTGTCTGTAATCCCAGGACTCCAGGAGGCCGAAGCAGAAAGATTGCTTACATTCAGGAGTTTGAGAGCAGCCTGGGTAACATCGCGAGACCCCATCACTACTAAAAATTAAAAAATTAGCTGGGTTTGGTGGTGTATGCCTGTAGTCCCAGCTACTCAAGAGGCTGAGGTGGAAAGATTGCTTGAGCCCGGGAGGTCAAGGCTACAGGGAGCCATGATTGTGCCACTGCACTCCATCCTGGGTGACAAAGTGAGACCTTGTCTTACATTTTTTTTTAAAAAAAAAATTTCAATAACTGCCCTCTTCCACACTAATAGTTGAAAAGAGGTCAATGGGTTTACTCCTGGGCTGCAGGTAGAGAGCAATGCAGAGGGAGAAGCCTATCTGGCTTCTTTTCCATGAGGGTGACAGAAATCTAACAATCTCTCTTGAGCAAACAAAAGGTATTGGTTTACAACCTGAGAAGTCCAAATGTGCTTTCAGGCATGGCTAGGTACAGATGCTCAAATAATGCCATCAGGATTCATTTCACTCCAAGTGGCAAGAGAGACACCAGCAGCTTTCTTCCTATCAGTCCAGCAACTCCAGTGAAAGAGTACTTCTTTCTTATCAGCTCCAGCAAAGTTCCCAAGTTGGGTCTCATTAGAAGGATTTGAGATGCAAGCCCATCCTTGGACCAATCACTGTGACCAGGGATTAGAGTAAGCTGATAGGGTCTGGGTTATATTCCCACCTCTGGAACCTGGTCTGGAGTCAACCCCACATGAAAGGTAGGCACTAGAGAGCAGTGGAGGTAGTTGCCTGAAGGAAGGTCAAATTGATGTTACCAGAAGAAAGGAAGTGGTCATTTCCTTTCTTATAAAGGAACAGATGCCCTGGGCAAAGGGCTATGGGCTATTCCTAACCTGAAGGAATAAGTAAGTATGATGGTGGAATTTCAACCTCTGTGGTAGCCAGGGAAGAAGCTGTTATAAAGTAGAGGGTCCGGGAACTTGGTAGCCTTCAAATCTCACCATACAAATATCTGCCCATTCTGCGTTATTTACATCTCCTGGCCAGATGGCCCCTTTACGTTGGAAAACAGAATCTTAATGGATGTACTTGGATATATTAATTTCTTTTCTTTCTTTCTTTTTTTGTTTGTTTGTTTTTGAGACAGGGTCTGGCTCTTGCCCAGGCTGGAGTGCAGTGGCATGATCTCAGCTTACTGCAACCTCCCGGGCCTCCCACTTCAGCCTCCTCAGTAGCTGAGACTAAAGATGCACGCTACCATGCCCAGCTAATTTTTTTTTTTAGAAATGGGGTTTCGCCATGTTGCCCAGGCTGGTCTTGAACTCCTAACCTCAAGCGATCTGCCCACCTTGTCCTTCCAAAGTGCTGGGATTACAGGCGTGAGCCACCATGCCCAGTCTATTGATTTCTTAATACTTTTTTTCAAAAGAAATTAATTGAGCACTTTTTTTGTGTGTTAGACCTCATGAAAAGGATTGAGGTTACAACAGTGAATGAGACCAGCATGATCTCTGCTCTCATGGAACTTTCCTACTGTGCCTACTGTCCATTCAGAGAAAAGTAGTCCTACCCACAGCCCTTGACAAGGGAAGCCCTGAGCAGTTATATTTTGTCCAATATGACCCCACACAAACATACCCATTCACACACTACAGTTTAGTGAACCAGGACAGGTTCCTGGCCTAAGAGTAATCAACCCACCTGTTGGCCATTAACCTATAATTTGGCCTATTGTAGAAAAGGAAGTTTGGTTAGTTTGGTTCTCTCTCAATCTTTCAGGATACTACCGTTGGAAATTTAAAAAGGAAAACAACAAGGAAATTAGCCCAGGAACTGAAAGCTGAAAGGATGCATCCAGAGACCTTGAGGAAGGACAGGGTTCACAGTGAGGTAAACATAAGCAGAAGTTACCCATAAACACAGGCTGTGAGTCAAAGGAAACAATTCATTTCTGCAATAAATAATCACACCTTTTCTTTACCCCATTGCTGGGCCAAAAGAATTATTCTGCCTCCCTTATTGCTTCACATATATCCTCTGAAAAATTATTCTTTTGACCCAGCAATTCCACTTCTGGGAATTTATCTTACAGATATACTTACTTACACAGGTGCTAAATGGCATTCATGTAAGGTTACTTGTTGCAATATTGTTTATAAGAGCAAAAGAGTAAGCAACCCAAATGTCCATCAGAAGGGGAATAAGATGAAATCATGATACATCTACATAATGGGCTATAACCTGCTTCAAAAACATTAGAATGCTTTCTTTACTGATGTAGAAATGTCTTTGAGCTATATTACAGGTTAAAAAAGCAGAAGCAGAACCTTGGTGTGCTACTTTGGGAAAAGGAAAAATAAGCATATATATGCATCTTGCTAATATATATATTTTCAAAACTCTGGAAGGATATATAAGAAACTAATAACAGTGGTAACCAATGAGGGCTTGGGAAGTGAGCCAAAAGAGACGGAAATGAGAGGAAAACTGTTAAGAATTTGTTATTTGAACCATGTGAATGTATTACTTATTCAAAAATTAAACTTATGAAAAGCTTTTTAAACAAAAGGGGTGGGTGGAAGCAGCTGATCGTGGTTGAGAAGCAGATAGATATAAAAACAGGCCTCCAGAGAGCAGCTGAACCGGCTAATTTTGGGCAACACAGAGAATAATCACAGACTAAATCCAGAATGACCTTTAGTTTCAGGTACCACAAGGCCCAGTCTTACTGCTCTTTCTGGCCTTGGATTTATTTGCTGAGATTCTGCCTCGCTTATTGCTTCATATGGATCCTCTCAAGAAACACGTACTTACTTAACTCCTGAGTTTCTGTCTCTTAATCCAGTCTAAGAAGAACAGCTGAAAAAATGGTCTTCCCTGTAGTTGAGCCAGGAAGATATAGGGTTTGAAATATTCTGTTTTCAAGAGTGGAGGGCAGGTATTCATGAAGGCACCAGTTTTCCACTCAGAAGGGAGTCAGGCACTAGATCAGTACAGCCCTAATACCATTCTGGGGCTAGCACCTTGCCCCATGATTGCAAGTTTTGTTGAACTCCATCTTCCCTCCCCTGAGAAGGGGCCACCTGGTTGTCTTGGGGGCATCACCCCACTCTGAAGCAAGGCTGGGCCAGGGGTAAGGATTCCCAAGGCAGAGAGTGCTTGAGAGAGTGCACTCAAGGAGAGGAAAGCAAGCTGATTATTTGGGGTTCACATTATCAGGAAACCCCAGCATTAGGGTTGGGTCTGAGAAGGTGTTCAGGGTCTGAATAATGAAGGCCCAACCTGCTCACTGCTTTCTTTAGATTATTCTATGTCTAATCCAGTGGCAAGCACACAAAGGGCACTTTGATATAAGTGAGTGGAATGGATTCTGATGCCTCCAAACTTCAACCCTGAGCCTCGTTGGCTGTGCCCTAGGTGCCCCAGAACTCAGAAGACAGGTTAAGGAAGAGCATTGCCACTGATCACTCCTCTCTCAAATACCTCCGGCCACTTCCATGGCTCCACCAGAGTCAGCAGAAAGGAGTTGAGGGACACACGTCATTCTTCACTTGCGCTTTATTATACAGAAGAATCCAAATATTTACATCTTGACAATCCTTATACTTCAAGCAACTGGAGAGGGCATGGAACTGAAACCCAGAAGTGATGTGGAAGTGGTGGGTGGGAGAACTTGCTAAAGCAGAGCAGAGGTAGTTAGATGGTGCCAGACAGGATCAAGGATTCTAGCTACTATAGCTCTGATGTTGGTTTATGAAATAAGAAGAAATAAAAAAATTAAAAATGAGTAAAAATGTTTTAAAAAGGTAAAAAAAAAAATTTTGAAGAAAAAATAGAAGAATAAACAAAAAAGCGTTCTAGCAACTTCCCATCATCGTCACTCAGGCCTATTTATTGTCAGCTCTTCCTTTTTCCTTTCCCCTACTCTTTAGACCTTTTAGTCTTCCCAGAAAGGGAAACTAGAAAGATATTGGAGGCTAGAGGAGGAGAGAGGAAAGCAAGGAGAAGGCCAAGCTAGGGGCTGTGTTCATCCATAATCTTCAAATGTCAGCTCTGCATTTTTTGGATTTTACAAATTGGTATGTTCAAAGGTGCTTATAAAAACCGTTTCTGCCATAAGAGGTTCTCTTCCACAAGTCGGTCTGAGATGTGATTGTGGTTGGCACCAGTTGCCAATGCACAGCACATAGAGCACAGGGCAACACACACCCAGTCAGCAGTCCTCAGTGTTGCCACCACTACAGCCCTCTTGGACAGATAATTCCCCATGGATACCATTTTGGAAGATTTTGTCAACCCAACAAAATGCATTTAGATGCACTGAATAATTTGTTTTTTGATTTTGTGATCAAAGACATACATAATCTTCATAATCTTCTGTGGATCATAATGAAGATAACCAAAGGAATAACATACTGACTTGCTAGAAATTCAGTCAAAATCAAAAAACAAAGAAACTGTACTACTCAGCTTTATTTTGGGTAAGTGTACATTGACTAGACTTTCCGAATAATGAAAATAGTTCATGGCAAACACCTCCGCTCCCTTCCTCCACACCTCTCCTCTAATGAGAAGGCTCAGCAGATGCTCCTCTGGCCAGCAGATGTCTGGAGCTTTAGAAGCGGATGACAAGGTGACAGTGGTGCTACCCTTGAGCTTGCAGCCAGAAATCACTGGTCCCCTTTTCATAGAAGAGGCCACCTGTAGGGAGCAGTTCCTGTGACTCCTAAACCTCTAACACATGGCTACTGTGCTCCACCTCAACACAGACTCCCTAACTCCAAGGGGAACAATGATCACATGGCGGGGGCAAGAAGTGAGAAGGGATCTGGGGTGACTTTTTACAAGTCAAGGCTCCCAAAAACCGTACGAGTTTTGTCATCCCTGAGGCAAAGAACTCTTTTCCCTGATAAAAGTCACCAATTCTCAGTACTCAAAGTAGAGCAAACTCCTTCCTTTAAGGGCTCTTGATCAGCCCTAGGGAAATTGGGAGAGCAGGGTTCTCAAACAAACAACGGATAAATAAACCCGCCATTATTAGCGAGTACCTACACTGAGGCTGGCCTCATGGTAGGACCCCAAGGTTCTTCTGGGATTACAAGGTCAGCACATTCTGCTTCAGAGCCTATAAGAGACCAGGCAACTAGTCAGATAAGATTTAGAAAGGTATCAAGTTTCATCCATGGAGCTACCCTACCTACCTCAGCCAAGGCAGCCTTTTTGTCCTGTGTCAGAATTTCCACTAGGCATTGGGGACAGCAGGGAGATAGCAGAGAAGCTAAGCTGCAGAAACTTGAACTACAAAATTAGAAGAAGGGCTTTCTTCAGGTTTGTTGTTTTAATTGTGGAGCCCCTGGGGATACGGCCCGGCTGAGGACCACGCCAGAATTCAGGAAGAGGATTGTTTTCCATCTGGTCTCAGAATTCTAGACTCCTGTCCTCTAGATGTGTCTGCTCTTGGGGTACCCTAGAGCAAGTCTTGCCCTTTGCTGAATCTTGGATTCTCTTTTTATGTTTCCAAGAATTACCTTTCATGTCTGGAAGGATGCCCCAGTCCTTACCACCTCACTCTCAGATCGAATGTGTGTGTGTCTGGGGCTGGATGAGGGGGGCATTCTGGAAATGCTCAGAGACACTTGGTAGACCATAGGTAGAAAGGTCATGAGGGGAGAGGCAGAAAGGTCAGTGGCCTATCTGAGGCACCCAGGGTCCCAGATAACTACAATTTCCTAAAATTCAATACCTACATTTCAAATCTCTCCTGTTTTCTGGCTAAGGCCTCCTTGTCCCAAAGAATAGGCAGGACCTCGCTTGTGGTAGGAGGTAGCAGGGGGCATCTGATGGAGAAGCATAAGAAGGCAACTAAGAGCCAGAAGGAACCTAGACAGCCCTGCCAGGATCCAGGAACCCTACTATCCCTCTTGCAGCAGACAAACTTTCATTGGTGCTTGGGCTTGCTGGGGTTGATGGCAGGGTGGTGAGAGAATACACAGGGATCCCTTTCTCCCTGCCCCAACTCAGGGGTCTGAGTCTGGAACCACAATGGCAGGCTTCTCTTCATCCTTCCCAGCATAGGATAAGAGAGGTGGGAGGTAGTGTTGAGAGTCTCTACTGGTGGATGGAATCATCAGTTACCTCTGGCAGTTCATTCTAGGATCAGGGCTTTCAGGAAGTGGTGGCATTTTGTGATGTCACTGGGTAGCACTAGGTGGTACAGAGATGAGCTCCCTGGGAGAGAACAGTGCTAAGTTCTGTGATTTTAATAGATATTCCAGGAACACCAAACAAGCAGACAAAAACCTGTTACCAAATAATTCAGGGAACTGGGTTAAACAAAGTTCAATAGATTTTACTACTGTAGGACTTCTCTCTTTATTACACTAACATGCACTGTGAATCTCTAAGAAAAAGACATCATGTGGAATCTCTTCCAAAGCTTATTTTAATGGGAAGTCTTTATGCATGGCATATGTCAAGATTAATGGTATGCAGAACACATTTTGTATCCTATCCATGAGTCACATGGGAAATCACCTTCCAGACCTTTCTCTGTGAGGTCTCCCTGTCCACTGTGCCCTGATCAACCCTTCATCCCTTCACTGTCTTTATTTCCCTCATTTCCCTTAAGCAACAGATGTCCAGGTCTCTGGTCCACAGCTTCAGACATGACAAGGAAGAGGCTCAGCATGAAGGTGAAACTGAGGAAGGCCAAGGGAAAGCCAGGCCAAGAGGCACTCGTTGGTGATAGTCACGGGAGAGAGGTGATCAGTGGAGCGAGGGACTGGGCTGAGTTTTGGTTGTATTTATTTTAGAAGCAGCCATCATTCACGGAGGGGGAGAGAGGAAAGGAAGAGAGGGGAAGAGAAGAATGGGGACGGATATTTACACGTGTGAAGCAAAGGCCAAGCCAGAGGGCCGAAAGCTGCCACCCCCTGATGAGCCTCCACCTGCTGGCATAGCTCCCTCTGCCCTCAGCAGCAGTTCTCCATCCAAGGAGGGTTGGGGGTTCCCAAAGTGATTCCCCTCTGGCTCTACACAATGGCTTCCCTCCAGCCTGGGGGCCCCTGGCTGCTGACAGATGAGGGTCACTGAGGGGAAGCCATACGTCTCCAGCCCAGGGGGCCGCCCAGCTTCAGAAGCTTCCAGAATGAGATCCACATCAGACAAGGCCACCAGGGCCTGGGTAGAATCGCAGGAGCTCTTCTCCAGCTCCCCGGCCGCAGCATAGGCTAGGGGCCCTGAGGCGCCTGCGCGGGGCCGAAGCCGCCGAAGGTCATCCCGGAAGTGGGGGTTGAAGAGCAGGTAGAGCAGTGGGTTGAGGCAGGCAGGCAGCGGCAGCACCACCAGCAGGACAGACTTGACGGCCTCGGGCGTGACAGGCAAGAGGCCCAGCATGGAGGCGAAGCTGAGGAAGGCCACGGGACAGTAGAGGAGCCCGTCTGCGAAGATGAGCCAGGCCACGTGCCTCACCATGGCGCAGTCCCACACGGCCTCAAAGTCGCCCCGCGGCAGGTCACAGTAGAGTTTGATGTAGGCACCGGCCACGACCAGGAAACAGAAGGAGTTCATCATCACCAGGGCCACGGCGAAGCCCAGGGCTGCTGGCTGGCCCTCAGGCGGCGCGTAGGGCAGGCAGAGTGGGGAGGCCCCGTATTCTCCCACTGAGGCCAGGGGCAGCGCGGCCGCCAGCCCTGCCAGCGCCAGGCAGCCCAGGACCCCTGCTCGAACGCTGCCCAGGGAGGGGGACTTCCCATAGGCCCGGACGCAAGAGACAGAGACGCTGCACTGCACTGCGGCCAGAGTGAGCAGCAGCACCGACGCCTCCGATCCAAGTACTGCCAGGAAGCCAGTGACCCTGCAGCCCAGCCCCATCTCCCAGCGGGCTCCGTACTCGGAGAACTGGCCAAAGGTCAGGGCATCGACGGAGGCTAGAAGGCCGCAGGAAATGCCAGTCAAGGTGTTGGCGCCTGCAATCGCACCTACCACAAACTTGACCGGGGGTAGGGGGACAGGGCCGCCAGCGAACACGGTCAGCAGCACCAGTCCATTGCAGAGCACAGAGAGCAACACGATGGCCCACACGGCCAGGCGGATGCCCCAGCTTTCAAAGAGGTGCTCACAGGGCTTGAAGGGGCCTGTAGGAGAGAAGATGAGACATTAACCCTGGGCCAGAGGATGTTGAGACCAGGTCTTGAGGACCAAGGTCAGCCTCTGTACTCAGAGAATTTCCAGTCAAAAGGGGATGAACATGGCCCCTGCCCTCGGAAAACTCCCAGTCTAAGGGAGGCTGACCCAGTTTCTGGCCCCGGAGAACTCCCAGTTGGAGGGTCTCTCACCTTAAAGAACCCCCAGCTGGGCTTGTGGGGAGGAGCAGTGGGACATACACGACTCTTCTTCCAAAGAGCTGCAAGTGGGGTGAACCCTAACCCTCCTCTCAGTACACCAGAACACAGAACGCATATAGGCCGGGCACAGTGGCTCACAACTGTAATTCCCGCACTTCTGGAGGCCAAGGCGGATGGATCGTCGGACGTCAGGAGTTTGAGATCAGCCTGGCCAAAAAGCAAAACTCCTTCTCTACTACAAATACAAAAAATTAGCTGGCCATGGTGGCGCGCACATGTAGTCCCAGCTACTTGGGAGACTGAGGCAGAAGAATCATTTGAACCCAGGGGACGGAGGTTGCAGTGAGCCGAGATTGCTCTACTGCACTCCAGCCTGGGCTACAGAGCAAGACTCTCTCAAAAAATAAATAAAAAAATAAAAATAAAAAATAAAAATAAAAAATAAACACACACACGGTACAAATTAATACAATACAAACCCAGATATTGAGGAAATGTTACGTGAAGGATAGCACTGGAAAGAAAGGAAGGACAGGCTGCCATCAAGGAGTGGAGAAGGTATCAGAATTGGAAGATACGGTGGGTAGGGACAGAGGTGTGAGGGACTGCCCAGACAGTAACCAGTCTATGCCTGAGGCTCTGTTTCTTTCAGTCAGTCCCCAGTGATCCACTAAGGCCTCCACCGTGGGAGAGTCCTGACCAAATATTACACCAGGCTGGCTCTCCCTTATTCTGTGACAGGGGTACAGACCACATTGAATATTTGTCAATCAATCAGTATTTGGGAGGTAAAGTGTCTCAAGTACAGTAAATCAAAATACAGATGACTTCTGGGGTTTTCCAACCTGGGTCCACACGAGATGCCTGAGATCCTGGTGTTTTCCATCCCTCTCTCCAAAGTCTGTTCCTAAATCACCTTGTAACTTTGGAAATATTATTTCTTCATTTTCTTTGGCTTTTGACTCTTGTTCTTCAGTGTGTTTCTAGGTAGCATGGGAATTTGAGAGGCTTTTGTGGAAGCTATTTTTAAACCATTTTTTTCTTATTACCAAATATAATAGGTGATAACTGTAGAAAATTTGAAAATATAACACGAAAAAATTAAAATGACATGATACTTCACCTCTCAGAGATAACTCATTATCTTGGTATGTTTCTGTCCAGTCTTTAAAAAATACATACATACATATAGGTTTTTAAATTAAATTAAGATTTTACTCCTGCTATCATTTGGGTACGGTTTGTCTCCACCAAAACTCATGCTGAAGTGGAATCCCCAATGTGGCAATGTTGGAGGTAGGGCCTAGTGGGAGGTATCTGGATCATGGGATCCCTCAGGAACAGATTAATGTCCTTCTGTGGGGGTGAGTGAGTTCTCAATCAATCCAGGAAATGGATTAGTTCCCTAAGAGTGGGTTGTTAAAGGGAGTCTGGCTTTTCTTTCACCCTGTGATCTATTTGCACTCCCCTTCTGCTTTCCACCACAAGTTGAAGCAGCCTGAGGCCCTCATCACATGCAGCTGCCCAATCTTGAACCTCCCAGCCACCAGAATTGTGAGTCAAACCAACCTCTTTCCTTTATAAATTACCTAGCCTTAGGTGTTCTGTTATAGCAACACAAAGTGGACTAAGACAACTGTATATGCGTTTCTCGTTCTCTTTAAGCTACATTTTTATCAAGCAGACTTTCCCAAATTTTTCCCCAGAAGATGTCTTTATATTATTCAAAACATATTTCATGTACCATAAAATGTACCATAATTATTTGACCATTTGGTATGAATTATTTTAAAAGCAAGCTCAAGTTGGACTTTGTCTTTTGGAACTTCCTTTTTTATGTCATCCCTGCTGATTACTGGTTTTCAGAGGTGAAATTTCCATGGCATCGTGAATGCAGCATGTGTGTTTTTCCAAGTCAGAAGCAGCACCTGCTTCCTCCAGGTCGGGTTAGTGTTCTGGCCCCGAGCTGGCACTAGAGGGCGTGCTGTTGTCACCAAGCACTGAGAACTCGGGCTGGGCAAGGTCAGGCAATCACTCTATAGGCTTTAGAGAGGGTAAAGGGAGAAGGCAAGGGTCCTGGGTCAGAGAAAGCTGGAAAACAGGAAAATGGAGGTGGAATGAAATGGAAGAAGCACACTGTTCATTACTTTCTGTCCATTCTGACGAGTTCCCATCCTTGCCTAAGTAGCATGCTGCTTGCTACCTTCTGTGGCCCGTTAGCATTTTATATGCAAGGGAAGTGACTTCCTCACTCTAAACATCTCCAGTTGAATTGCACCAAAGAGAAAGAGAATTTTCTTTTTTGCTTTCTTTATAGCAAGATGAATTTAGGTTAGACGCTAAAGGAGACTTCCCCAACTGTAAGGGTTAGATGGTGCTGTAAGGAGTTGCCCAGGAATACTATGGAGTTTTTCCACTGTGCAGAGTTTTAACAGAGACTGTAATCTTCCTGGGATGGAGTAGGGAAGGATGGAGAAGGTGACCTTTCGGAGTCCCATCTGGCTCTAGGATTCTGTGGTATGGGTCTTAGACTGAGGGATTACTCAAAAGCAGTCCTATGTGCCACCCTGAGCAATAGGGTCAAGGCATTCTTTCCTGCTTCTCTCCTGTGTGACAGTAGTTTTCTCCTGGATGCACAAATGCTAATTGGCTGATTGCTTGACTTCGCCTCCATTCATGCTACTCCCCTCAAGCAGCCACCCAAGGGAAAGAACTCCAGTTCCTTCCCCAGGAATTATGAAAGGAGGGCCCTCCTGCAGCAGGCTGGGAGTCAGGCAAAGAATGTGGCTGCAGACATGCCTGGCTGAACTAATACCTCAACTAGGTGTTTGGGTGCCCTTTCTCCATTCCCCCTCGTCCCCATTCCCCAGACACCACCTCACCTGGAGTAGGGCTACACTGGACACTGGGGTGTGGCTTTGAGTCCTCCATCTCCAGCTGGAGCTCATCTAGGTCCAGGTCATCTGAAAGGAAAGAAGGTGATGCAGGGCCCTGGGTCTTGGTGTCAGTCAAGCCCTACCTTTCTCCAAATGCCCTCTCCTTTAAGTTGTCTCCTACTAACTCTGCTCAGCCCTGGTCATTCCAGCAACTCTGCACATCCATTTCTACCCTTGGGGGTAAAGATTTGGTCAGCTTCCTATTATCCACATGTGGATAATAGGATAATAGGAAATGTTTGCACAGCAAACACTTCACCTAGACCTTCTCTTTCTATTAATCAGGGCTCTGTGTCCTCTCCAGTTGGCCTTACCCACAAGTGCTGCTTCGAGTTGGAGTGGAAGCTCTTTTAATAATGTATGCTAGTGATCACACATTTCTCTACTCTGGCTGGGCTGTCACTGTAATTTTGTGTACAGTTGTGAAAACTACACATTAAGAAAAACATTAGTGAGCCAGAGTGTGTTCAGATGTGAACGAGTGAACTAGGGGGGAGAGAGCAGAAGCCATTTGTGAGAGAAACAGTCAAAGCAACTGGGCAGTGTTTAACTTGGAGGAGGTAAGAGTGAGTGGGGATATGATGGCTGTCCTCAAAGGGCTGAAGGACTGTTAGGGGTAAAGGAATTCGACTTCTACATGCTGTTTTGCCCCAGAGGGTAGAACCAGGATCGATGGATGGACTGTAGAAGGAGGCAAATTATGTTTCGAATGGAGACACTCTACTTCTTCCTAACAAGAGTAAGTTCCCACAATTAGAGCTGTCCAAAAAAGGAATACCCCAGCTTTAACAGGTGCAGAGTAGGTCCACATCTGCTGAGTGCAATTCTGGCACTGGGCAAATTCAGAAGAATTTCAGGGATGAATAAGATATGGCCCTGCTCTCAAAGAGCTTGTGCAGACTAATAAGGAAACAAATTGTCATGCTACAATGAGTGGCGTCAACTAACAGATTTATTTCCTAGATAGAAGGGAATAATTTGAATGTTTCTAGCATAAAGAAAAGACAAATATTTAAGGCAAAGGATATCCTGATTACTCTGATTTGATCTTTATATACATTATATGAATGTATTAAATAATCACACATGCCCCCCCAAATACATACGTCTATTATATATCAATTAGAAAAAAATTTTCAGCTAATAGATTTACTGAACAGTAAGAGTTAACATTTCTTGAGTTCTTATTCTGTACCAGGTACTGTGCCCAGCCAGTCCTCATCTTCATGGTTCCATTAACCCTCACAACAGTCACACGAGGCAGGTGACAGATAAGGAGACTGAGGCTCATTGAAGTTAAGTGTCTTACCCGCAGCCTCACAGCAATAGACTAGAATTCAGATGCAGGTTTGTCTGACTACAGAGCCCAGATGTTTAACCATTATGCTTTCCCAGGCAAGCAACCAATTGCTTTGGGGGGTCAGGGTATGGGGAGGGTTCAGGAGATTTACGGGTGCATGAGCTGAACATAATTTGTCACTGATGATACTAAAGAGAAAGTCCTCAATGTGAGAGAAAGCATTTCTACACTGAGTCAGAGGCTGGACTAGATCATCTTTAATGTTCTTTTCAATTCTAAGTCCAGGTTTTATACTTCCTTTTTTTTTTTAGACGGGGTCTCCCTCTCTTGCCCAGGCTGGAGAGCAGTGGCGTGATCTTGGCTCACTGCAAGCTCCGCCTCCCGGGTTCACGCCATTCTCCTGCCTCAGCCTCCCAAATAGCTGGGACTACAGGTGCCCACCACCACACCCAGCTAATTTTTTGTATTTTTAGTAGAGACGGGGTTTCACGGTGTTAGCCAGGATGGTCTTGATCTCCTGACATCGTGATCCGCCCACCTTGGCCTCCCAAAGTGCTGGGATTACAGGCATGAGCCACTGCACCCCGCCCTACACTTTTTTTTTTTTTCCTTATTCATTATTGCGGTGTTTCTCAAACTAGGGCCTGTGAACTCTAGGGCGTTGCAGACATGCTGGAGGTCCACAAATTCTATAAGAATTTTGAAATGAGAATCTAGAACATTTTATAATCTATAAAGACAAAACATTTTTTTGCCGTGATAATCCATCATTGAAAAGCTTTTTAAAGAATAAAACAAGTTTCTCAAGTCAGACTGGGAAATGTGTCTGAGGACCCAAGTTTGGGAAAGAATGGCTTGTCTTCAAAAGGTAACTGTACAATCTTCAGGTTTAAGAGATAGCACCCTGTGGGCTCTTCCTCCATCAGGCAGAGCAATGGATAGGTGACTCTGTTTGTTGCACTTGTTCCAACTTTGGTTCACAAAGTCTGTTTCCTGTGTGGATCCTTCCTCCCCACTTAAAGGGTAAACACCATCAGTTGGGAGTTTTCCCAGGAGGCAGGAAGACTGTGAAGCTGCCCCTGGCCCAGACACCATCAGGGCGGGTAGGAGGCTGAGTTGTGCCCACAGAGTCCTGGCATTTCCTCCTCTCTACCTTTCACTCCCTGCCTGCCCCTGCTCTCCAGAATGGAGCTCAGCAATTCTTTGAAATCAAAATGCATGAATGAAATGCAAGAGGTGAAACCCGTGGACTCTGTCTGAGGCTGGGAAAGTCACAGCCAAGGTGTTAAGTAACCACTCTTCAAACTAGGAGGAAATCGAATCTGGCTGGAGCAGCAGCTCCTGGCTTTCCTTCTCGAGGCTCATTAGCTCCCACAGGAAGTGGGGGGCCCTGCCCTGGCTCCCATTACAGGCAGCAGGCAGCCCACGATCTTGACGCCCTGTGGTTCTCCAAGACCTAAGCCCGGTGGAAAGTTTCACCTTGAGGAAGGAAAGTTTCCATTCCCCCTTCCAGCCCCCTGAGGGAGTGTACAGCAGACATCCGGGAATGTCCCCCGGGGACAGCCGTCTGCCGGCCCAGAGCCAGCCAGGCTGCTGGGCTGCTCCTCATCGGGTCCTCATACCCTCCCTAGGAGGTGTGTTAATACATTGGGAAGAAGGCTCTCAGAGACCCCCAGGTTGCCTGCCCACCATTTGCCCTCCATACACTGTGCCCTGGACTCCACAGTTGCACTCTCCCTATACATGTACACCAGAAGGCACCAGTCCTCAGTAGTAGTGGTGAGCATACTTCATCATTTATGGAATCTTTTAGTCTTCCCCAGCAGCCTATGAGCTATCCATTATCTTTCTTATTTACTTATTTATTTATTTAGTTTTTTGAGACAGAGTCTCACTCTGTCACCCAGGCTGGAGTTTGCAGTGGTGCGATCTCAACTCACTATGACCTCCACCTCCTGGGTTCAAGCCATTCTTCTTGTCCCAGCCTCCTGAGTAGCTGGGACTACAGGCGCATGCCACCATGCGTGGCTAATTTTTGTATTTTTGGTAGAGATGGGGTTTTACCATGTTGGCCGGGCTGGTCTTGAACTCCTGACCTCAAGTGATCCACCCACCTCGGCCTTCCAAAGTGCTGGAATTACAGGCATAAGCCACTGCACCCAGCCAATTATCTTTCTCATTTAAAGATAAGGAAAGTGAGGCTCAGTATGATTACATGACTGGTCCAATGCAATCCAACTGCTGAATGTAGTAGTTGGGTTTGGACCTCAGTTCTGTCTACACTGTCATGAGATGTTTTTCTTACATGTTTATATTTGATTTTTGTTTGTTTGTTTATTTTCTCCATTGAAATATGGTGGAGAGTGAGAGATGGAAAAAGAATACCCCAAAGCAGAGGAGCCCTACTCTCTCCCTCCTAATCCTACTTGTGTTCTGTAATATGGGCAGAGGGAGAAGGAAGCCCTTTTCTCTGCCCTTAGTATCTAAGACACCACTTAGTAAATGATCCCTCAGAACCCCCTTGGCTGCCTGACTCCAACATGTGCCTTTTACCCTAACTCTTCCAGAAACACAGATGGCCCAAGATAGCTTGCACTCGATAGGCCATTCTCAGTGAAGGTCTCTTGCACCTGGTGGCCACGGAAGTCTCACTTTCAGACTCATGGGGCAGACTAGAGGTGCAGCATGGACTTGGATAGCAATAACACTGCACTGTTCCTTTCGGTTCTAGGACACATTATGAGGGGATTTGTTTTTTCTGGAAGTAGGTTTAATTCAATTGATTTAATTAAATCATATTGGCTCAGATTGATAAAATAAGGGGTCTGTCTTCTCTGAGAACACCCTGAGGTTGAAAGAGAAGAAACATGTGGACCATAAGGGGAGGGTTAAGTGAGATGGTGCGTGAGAGGCACTTTGTGAACTGCAAAGGGCTAGGCAGATATTGAGACATTACCACAACCATTGTTGCCATCATTACTTCGTCCCAAGCACCGCTGGGTGTAGTCTTAGAGAGACAAAGTGCAAACAGAGGTAGAGTTTCCTCCCAGATCACGGGCAGCTCCTCCCACCTCTGTGGGGCTTCCCTCCGCAGCCACTGTCAGATTCCCTCCCCGGTCCCCCAAGCATCCCTTCTAACTTCCTCTCCAGAGCCCACCACCCTCCCCAGCCCAGGGCCCCCAGTCACTCACAGTGGTTCTCTGCTTGTCTGGAAAGGAGGCCAAGCGGCCGTTTTGAAGACTCCTCATCATCAAGGTGAAGGTCTTCAGCCTCCCATTGCCCAGAGGCCTTGAAGAAGCTGGCACACATCCCATAGGGACAGCACTGGTAGGCATAAGGCACCTCCAGGATCCTGGTGGGGGAAAGACGGGCAGGTGGGCTGCCTCAGCATCTTTGGGGTCTAAGACCTAAGTCTGATTTAAGAGATCTCCAACCCAGGGGCTGGGCACTCAGTGCCTGTCCTTCAACTCCCAAGTTCCCTGTTCACTGTGCTGGCAGCCTCCTAGGCATTCTTCGTAAGGGCCTTGTAGCCTGACTCCTGATCTGAAGGGCTCTGGAGGCGTTTCTGTCTTTCTTTGTTCATCTTGGCAAGTGAGATGGGGAAAGAAACGTTCTGCCCATTGTTTAAGGAGTCCTCTCTGCTGGCTCAGAGCGGGGAGAGGCTTCCCCAAGGTCACACAGCACTGCCAGTGCTCTGCTTCTCCTCCCAGGCAGCGCCTCCTCTTTTATATTTAAGGAGACAGGGATTCTCCTGGTGATTCTTCACTCTGGCCCTCAGTGAGGCCTGCATCCTACCCTCCCCCATCTCTGGGCACATTGGAGCTGGATTTGGTGCCCTCTGAGGGTGAGTGCAGAGGCCCTAAGGGCATCTCATTAGTGTGCAGCAGATGAGGCTTGGGCCACACAGGCTGCACCACTGCTGCTGCATGGAAGAGGCCTGGATGTCATTAGCACCACGGCCTGGCTGTGCAGCTTGTTTTCCACCCATCAGTGTCCTAGGCTCTACCCTGATTCCAGGGGCTCAGATGCTGCCCAAGTGAGGACAGACAATCTAGACATGTGGAACCAGGTGAGGTACAAGGAGGGCTAGGGGGTCTTCACATCATCTTACTTCTATCCTCTCGGGTCCCAGTGCTCACTAGCGTTGGTGCTTGGGACAGGGTAAAATGCCACCAAGGAGATAAGGAGGAAGGAGAGGCATGAACCAGGCCCCATTCGGTCTGTAGGCGGTCAGGTGAGCCCTTCCACTAAATCTTGGTCAAACCTAAGCCTCTAGGCTCTTCTCAGGGTGGAACCATCTGGCTTTCTCCCTGTCCCTCCAGGGCCTGCAGCTGGCCTACCCAGGTGTTGGGGAAAGCCAGTCTCTCACCTCAGTTTTGGGAAACTGTCCTTGGAGAAGGCCTGGGAGAGAGCCATGTTCCCTTTGAGCTTCAGATGCATCAAGCCCCCAAGTCCAGCCAGGGGCAGTGTGGTCAGCTGGTTGTCTGTCAGGTCCCTAGGACAGTGGATGGTCAGGGTTATTGGCAGTCAGTGGGATTGCTGAGGGGTCAGGGTTGTGCTGAGGATGTGGCCAGTGTGCCTGGGATGGAAGCAAGAAGAGAGGAGCAAAGGACAGGAGAGAAGCTTAGAAGAGAGCACTGAATGCCAAGGGAAGAGGGCAGCCAAGAGTTGCTAGAGGCACCATCTGCAGGTTGTTCATTCTTTTATTCACTCATTCATTCAATACATAATGGTGCCAACTATGTACCAGGGACTGTGCTGACTTAATGCCAAGCTATCCCAATTTGTAGGTAACAGAGCTCCCTCAACCACTTAGTTCCTGTGCCCAGGTCTAAGTGCCATCCAGGAAGCCCTGCCCACCCCCTTGGGGAACCTTCCTGTTGTTGTTTATCCCCATCCCCCTGCCTTTCCTCTGACATTTCTGATGATATAAGAGGCCTGAGTCTGGGACTAGACAGAGCTGGTCATCTGGCTACAAGCAGGGATTGGGTCATCCATTCCATCTTGTAGGGCTTGCTTTGTAGCCAGAAGTGAGGACATGCATGTTCTTCTACTGGAGACACGTTAGAGGAAGCCCAGGGTTCCAAACCAAACATGAAGACCACAGACTGTGCGTCGTGGAAACAGCCCTGGACTGGAAGGCAGGAAACCTGGCGCTGTCACCAACTTCTGTGTAACTAAGGGGAGCTGCAAATCTGCCTGAGCTTCAGTGTCCTCATCTTTCAAAGGGATAAAAATATCCACCCTACCTATCTGGCAGGACTAGAGCAAACAGGAGAGGGAAGATGGAGGTGAGAGTTTTGCAAAGCCACGGCCCCAGCCTGAGGAGGAACTTGGGTGCCCACTGGGAGTCCTGGCCCTTGGCTTTGAGCAAACTTCTCCTGCTGGGCCTTGGAGGCCTCACCTGTGAAGTGAAGCGGGTGGGGCTAGATGGTCTCTGAGGCCAGGGCCAGAGCTAGCCCAAAGGAGTCTTTGTGTTAACCAGAAAAAGGCCCAGTCTAGGTAGATGTGCTTTTAGGACTCACAGCTTGGCAAGGATGTCAGCTCCCTCTTGGGCAGGAGCCCTTGCACAGTGAATAACCTGCCCCACAGTACATGGCAGCTGCAGCAGAGGCCCCTTCCAGCCCTGACATAATGACCATAGAGCCAACACTGCTCACTTTCTGTTTATATCCCATGTAATTCGAAGGACCTGAGGTCCCCTGCTGCTTCACAGAATGGCAGTCCTCTACAGCAATGCTCAAGCAGGGAACCCCTGAGCTCTCTGAGACCCTGGCTCCCACATCTACTTCTACCCTCCTATGTGTGAAGGGATTCCAGGACCAATACATCCTCTTTATCGGTGGATAGAGAGGATGGGGGTGGGACCCAGGCAGGGGAGATGAGGAGGGCTGAGGCTGCCAAAACACTGCAGAACATTAGCAGATGATATTCCAGAGCTTGCAAGGGGCAGGCTCTCTGTTTATCAGGCCCTACACTCTGTCAAACGGATTGTCAGAATGATTGATTAGGCTGAGGCCCATCTCCTTGGGATATACATGTTCCTGCTCTGGGGTGGCCCTTCTGCCCCCATTGGCCAGCCCATAGTCCCGACTGGCCCCCAGCATCCTGGAGGAGAATGCAGCAGGCACTTACAGCTTGACCAGGGAGCGCAAGGTGGAGAAGGCCTCGGGGTGGATGGACCGGATGGCATTCCAGCTAAGATCCCTGCAGGTAGAGAGGGTGTGACAGGAGGGGATAGTAACATATGGAGGACTCACTGTTCCCATCACAGGCTCTCCCTCACATACCCCCATCTGACCTGCCCCCAGTAACAGTAACCTTAGCCTTTTGGGGAAGGTACCTGCTGCTGCCCAGCTCCTGAGCTGGCTGTGGCCCCAGGAACAGGGACATGACAGCTTGGTTCCAGAGCCTCAAGACCTCCTGGGTACCAGCTAGAGAAGTGTGTGTGTGTGCTGGGGATGGGGGCTACAGAGCTGGGAGGCGATGTGCATGTCACGTTTGCTTAAATTGTACACATGTGCTATGACAATGAGCGTGCCTGGCAGAGGGACATGGTGGCTCCTCCATGGCCCACCCCTGGATGTGGGTACTCACAGGGCTTGCAGTGAGCTCAGCTGTCTGAAGGTGTCAGCTCCAATTTCCCAGATGCGATTGTGTTGGAGGCCGCTAGAGCAGCAAGAGAGGCTGGATGAGTCGGCAGGCTCAGACCCTGGCTCCGCTCCATGCCCCCCGAGCACTGGGAGGAAGAAAGTAGAGCCCCCCACTTCTCCTGGCACAGGAAGAAAGGGCCCAGCCCGAGGAAGTCACCAGAATTAAAGGGAGCACAAGGGGATCCGGTTGCCTTGGGTAAGTGGGTCAGGAGACAAAGCCACAAAACCATCCCCATGGCCCAAAAGGGAGTCAGCTTCCAGTGTTCCCACTGGGCCTGGCTCCCAGCCCAGCCAAACTGGCCCCCACACCTCCCATCACCATGGGTCCTCCAGACCCTAGCCCAGAAGCAGAGCACCGCCCAACCCAAGTGACTGGCCCAAGCTGGGAAGCAAAGCTCAGTAGACTGGTTATCTGAACGGGAGATGGACCCTGGACCTCAGTCATGCAGAAGGCTCTCCTTCCCTTGGCACCTAGACAAACAGGAGACCCTCATACCTCTACCCTGCCCCAGCCCCAAAAGGTATGGTCCTGCCTAGAAGTAGGGGACAGACACAGGGAGGCTCAAGAGGCCATGCTGACTTGAGAAAACAGGAGCTGGGTTAACAGAGCTTAGAGAATTTTTCAAATGATATTTTATTTGTGACCTTTGAATCCCAGGCTTGTTCTTCCACATGTGATTGTGTATGTCTGTGTATAACATGCAAACATACACACATATGCATGTGTGTGTTTACGGGGGTATGGAAAAGGAGAGAGCATTCTCCAAAATGCAGGGTGCTTGCAATTACTTAAAGCCTTCTTCGGTCCAGCCCACTGGGCCCTGATGTGATCCTGTCCCTCCACTGGTCGTAATCACTACTGCATTTCTGTGTTGCTACTGATTCATAAGGAGCGGCCTTGAGACTTCTTTTAGGTACCAGCTCCTGGGTCTGTCTTCTATTGTGAGTCCTAGGGCCATTGTGCAGGCCTCTGCCAAGCTCTCAGCCCTAAACCCTGGGTTCAACAAACTCAGAAAAGAGAAGGAAGCAGTGTCAGAGTTTGCATTGGCCCTTACGGATGCCCTGCAACATGCCTCCCTGCAGGACTTTCTCAGGGTCTGGCTGGCATGCCTTTGCCTCTTCCCCACCCCAGACTCACATTTCCTCCAATTTCTGACACCTGTGCAGGCTGGGCAGCTCCTCAATTTGATTGTGAGACAGTTCCCTGGGGAAAAGAGAAAGGCCAGGGCCGGGGTGAAGTGCTGGCTTTGTGAGGGCTGTGGTGGGGCAGGGGGCTCTGGCCAGGGCTGTGCTTTCCTGTCAAGCAGCCAAAGGCTGTGGGGACCCCACAGGGACATGGCTGTTGAGGCATCTCACACCAGGGCACCAGTCTCCTCAATTTGTTTTCTCTGCATTTCCTCCTACTAAGTCCCACTCCTCACTGGGCCTAGATGGGGCTACCTTATCCTGTGATGGCCTGAGGAAACCTGGTAGGGTCCTGGAGGAAGATGAACAGGAAGTGAGAGGGGCGTAGTGAAGAGGAAAGAGGCAAAGAGTCGGGAAGAAGGGCACTGAGCCAGGCAGCAGAGAAACACATTGGACCTCACTGAGCAATGCCAACCCAAGCACCTGCAGTCACCATTTATGGAGCTGGCAGGAAAGATCAGAGCTGGAGGCCCTTAGGGATCATCTGGCCCAACCCTTTCACTCAGCAGATGAGAAACCTGAGGCCCACAGAGGGGACAGGACCTGCTAAAGGACATACACCACTCAGTGGCAAGGATGAATCTGGAGCCTGTGTCTCTGGACCCCCAGTCTAGGGCTGTTTCCATACACTGTATGTTGGTCCACCCATCTTGAGCTGTGGGGCTATGGTCCCTGATGAGGAGCCTCAGACTCAAGTTGGAGTCCAAGGAAAGAGGAAAACTCCCCTTGACTTCAGAGGCCACTTAAGTACCTCCACAGGTCCAAGATCCCAAGAGGGGATTAATTTTCTTGTGTAAATTAGAGTAATTATGTCATTTATTGGTATTATGCACTAGGTGCTTTACATGTTTTTTTCAACCCTTACAAATTGACTTACATTTTATAGACGAGGATATTGAAGCTCAGAGACATTAAAGAGTGAGTCCAAATCAATACAGCTAGTAAGTGGCAGAGCTGCACTTCAAACCCAGTCCTTCTGGGGTAGGCTCTCAGCAGGAGCCTATGCTGCCCCACTCTCCAGGAAGGGAAGTGACCAAGTGGGACAGAAGCAGGAGAGGCCTTCTGTGAGACATGGGGGCAGGGGCACAATGCCAAGACTGTAGAATGCTTGTGAGCACTCACAGGACTCGGAGCCTGGGCAGCTGTTGGCACATCCCCGATGGGAGCAGCCGGATGCCTGCGCGGGTCAGGGTCCTGCAGGGAGAACAGAGACAGAGTTGGCACCAGGCCCGGGGCCCTGCCATTCCCAGCCACCCGGCTCCAGTTCTGGACCTGATACTGTCGTGGGATGACGGAGCTAACAAAAGAGAGAAATGGAGGGAGAGACAGGGCAGGGGGTGGGGCTGTGGGGACAGAAATGAGCAGACACTGGCATCTGAGCACCAAGCTCCCTTGGGCCTAGAGGAGCTGGGGGAGGGGAGTGGAGTGAGAGGGCCACAACCCAGGGCTCTGCTTGGCAGACTGTGCTTGCATGTCCAGCCCTGCTCCAGCCATCTCCATCCCATCCCCCCTCCATGTCTTATAATGGTCTCAAGCAGCACTGGGCCTGTAGGACAGGGACACAAATCTTCTCGGTGAAGGGACCTTAGAGACAGGGGGATGTCCATGGGCAAGTGTAGACAAAAAAAACACCATAGTGGGACCATGGGAACCAGGCACAGAGTTTGGTCCCTGTGCCTCAGAGGAGGGAGTAGAGATGGGAAAGAAGGGAAGAACCAGGTGCTGGGCTGGAGACGACTGTGGGGGCAGGTTGGAGAGCAGGCCTGGCTTTGGGTAGGGTGTCCCAGGAAGGACTCAAGGCCAAGGTCATCTTTGGGGACTGACTACTTCCTCATGGAAAATTTTCCACGTGCCAGTGAATCTAGCGGGGAGACAATGGAAGCACAGAGGACAGCCCCAGTCCCAGCGGTGCCATGAATGAGCTTTGCGGTGTGGGGCAGGGCAGTCGACTTCCTGACACTTACTCTGGGTGTTTGCTCGATAGTTTCATTTCATTCATTTAAATGTATCGAGGGCCTACTGTGCTTCGACACTCCTGCCCTCTACGCCACAGGATGTAAGAATAGAAAATACAAGAACGTCTTTGTTGGATCAAGCTTCAGAAAGGCAAAGAAGATGGGTTTTCACAACCCTCCTCTCCATCACTTCAACCCTCAATGTATCTGTGGCTTGGGGTTAGGGGCTCTGAATTCATACCTGAAAACCCCAAGCATGATAAAGAGAGAAAGACCAGTCTCCTTGCTGCCATCCCATCTGCCACCTCCTGACCTTGCCTGTGGGCAGTGCTACATCAGGAGGAAGGGGATGGAGCCAACAGTAGAGACAGGCTGGATAAAAGGGAAGCAAGGAACCTAGACAGCCTTCTAGGGGCAGGGAGTGGAAGAGCCCTTGGGAATGAAGCTGGGCCGATAGATAAAGTGGAGGGAGAGAAGCCACTCACAGAATCTCTAGGCTGGTGGTGCCTTTGAGATCTGGAAACTCCTGGATGTCCGTGGCACCATTCAGAGATCTGGAAACAGAGACAATGAGCTCTGAGGGGTAGAGTCAGAGCATCTCAACATCAAGACTCTCAATTCTCCATTTTGTCTCCCCTCCGGGACTCCTTCTTTGGTGGCAATGTCATGCTTCCCTGCAGTATTCCTCAAGTCAGCTACGCACGCCCTCGTGGAGGCTGAGCCATGCTTAGCAGGGTCCAACCAGCCATTTGCTTGAGTTTGCTTAGCACACCCTCACCCAGACAGAGCTGTGCAACCTTAGCATTCGCGCTTCATCTTGCAAAAACCCCACAGCCAAGCAACATGGGAATGGCCTTTGGTTAATAGACAACAGCTTGGGTGCTTCTGGAGAAACCCTTGGCTGCTGGGTTTTGCTTATTAGAACCTGAGATAGGGTCTCCCCTAAATTGTCATCTGCTGGAACTTTATTAGAACTATCAGTTCTCTTAAACTGCTTTAGACTGGTGGTTTTCCTCCTCCCCACCATCTCCTATCTTACTGAGGACATGGACCCACATGGGGCCTGCATGCAACAGCAGCGCAGAAAATTAAGTGTTGTGAAAAGTCCCGAGGAGGCAGCATGGGGTCCAGAAATGAGCCCAGAATCTGAAATTAAAGGGTTCTGGGTTCATGCCCAAGCAGGGCCTGAGTACCTCATGTTCCACCTGTAAAATGGACCAATAACAGCTACCTCGCAGGGTTAGGATGAAGATGAAATGCCCTAACGAACATGAAAGTTAAGTATATGCTTTGGAGATGTCGGTTATGTTACTGTGACACCACAGTAGGCTGACAGCAATCCACGGAAGTTTTTTTTGTTGTTCTTTTTTTTCCTGAGACTGAGTCTTGGTTCACTGCAACTTCAGCCTCCCAGGTTCAAGCGATTCTCCTGCCTCAGTCTCCCAAGTAGCTTAGTTGGGACTACAGCCATGCACCATCACATCTGGCTAATTTTTGTATTTCTATTTTGAGACAGAGTTTCATTCTTGTTGCCCAGGCTGGAGTGCAATGGTGCGATCTCGGCTCACTGCAACCTCTGCCTCCCGGATTCAAGAAAGTCCCCTGCCTCAGTCTCCTGAGTAGCTGGGATTACAGGTGCCCACCACCACACCCGGCTACTTTTTTGTATTTTTAGTAGAGATAGGGTTTCACCATATTGACCAGGCTGGTCTCAAACTCCTGACCTCAAGCGATCCACCCGCCTCCCAAAGTGCTGGGATTACAGACATGAGCCACTGTGTCTGGCCCTGTGGAAGCTTTTTGAAGAAGTATGACCTGGGCTGGAAATTAGAGAATGAGAGAGGAGAAATAGAGAGCACCTTCAGGCCAAGGGTGATAACAATGGCATAGCAAAGGACCCAGGGATCTGGGTTCCAAGGCCACAGGAGAACCAGCCTTGAGAACACACCATATTCAAAACTCTTTCCCAATTATTTCTGGAAAAGCTACCATGAACAGGATAAAGTCCAAGAGGCCAGATGAAAGTCCTTGACTATGGAAATGGACCTTCTTTGCCCCTTTGAGACCTGGGAAGAAGCCACAGGTCAGGGAAGTGGAGGGAGGCTATTAAATTTAGAAAGAGGTGGGAACGGGTCTGAGCAAAGCAGAGGCCTGCAGCCTTAAAGACCGTGCTTTGCAGTGGACTTGTGCCTTGCAAGGGAGAGATCCGCAGGTGGAAGGCAGGAGAGAGCAAGAAGTGAGGAAAGGGGGAGGTTCAGGCTGCAGCAGCCTTCAGGAGCCAACTTACAGTGTGTGGAGTTTAGGCAGGTACTGGAATGCCGATCTTCCCACAAACTGGATTGGGTTATCATAAAAGTGTCTGGAAGAAGAAGGTCAAACACCTAATTGGGTTTTTTAGGCCTTTCTGCTGGGGCTAAGGCCAATCTCTGCTTTCTTCTCCTATCAATGTAGACCCAGGAAAGAACATGTAGGCAAAGGCAACCCCTCCCATGCTTCTGCCTCCCTGGTGCTTCCTAGAGAAGTCCCTCCTGCCTTCCCATCCTCTGTCCTCCTCCCCAAAACATTGTTCAGCATTAAGAGACCAGAGAAAGTAGTACTCACATCGTCTGTAGCAGAGGGTTCCCCATGAAGGCCTTTTCTGGGATGGCCTTGATGTTGTTGTTATGGAACCCCCTGGAAGACAACACCCGGGAACCAGTGAGGATTTGGAGAAAAGTATAGAGAGGGAGAGGCATGGAATTTTTACAGCAAGCTAGATAGTCCATAAGATAAAAGAGGCATTGGCCTGGAGATTCCAGGTTCAGATTCAAATACTGCCTGTGATTTTTCTTTTTTTTTTTTTTTTTTTTTTTGAGACAGGGTCTCTGTTGCCCAGGCTGGAGTGCAATGATGCGATCTCGGCTCACTGCAGTGCAGCCTTGACTTCCTGGGCTCAAGCGATTCTCCTGCCTAAGCCTCCTACATAGCTGGGACTACAGGCATGTGCCACTGCACCTGGTTAATTTTTTTGATTTTTTTGTAGAGACGAGATCTCACTTTGTTGCCCAGGCTAGTCTAGAACTCCTAGGCTAAAGTGATCCTCCTGTCTCGGCCTCCCAAAGTGTTGGGATTACAGGCATGAGCCACTGTACCCAGCTGATTTTTCTTCCTGTTCAATTACACACCCTCCTTTCCCTAACAAGTGTGAAAAGAGTGAGGGATTGAAACCTTGCTGCAGGCCTCAGGAAGCCTGTGGGAGCAACTCAAGAGCAAGAGGCTGAGTTCAGGCCCCAGGAAGGGAATCCTCTCCTTAGTCACTTGTGGTGGGAGCTCTGGCGGGTCCCCACAGAGGAAGCCAAGGGTGTATGAGACAAAAAGGAAGATACAGAAAAGACACAGCTTCCAGGGGATCCCAAGTGAGGGATGTTCCTCAAATGGAGGCTGACTTGGCCTCAAGGTCCTGAAATAAAGAAACATAGAAGTGTCAACAGCACGCGGTCAGGGGGATAAGGTGCGGAATGGGCTGCTGAATGACTGTGCATGGCACTACAGGAAAATGAGGACTGAGGCACCCAGCTGAGGGTCTGGAAGTCTAGAAGCCAGAATTATGTGTTTGGTTAGTTGGGAAGAACATTTCAAAATAAATAATATGTTGGACTGAAAAGCACATAACCTGTGTGGAGCAGGCCCCTTTCCTTCCCATCTTTTTCATTGGAAGTTTCTGGCTTCTCTGTCCCCCTGGCCTTTGCTCATCTCTGTCTTCCTCCTGCCGTCCCATCATGACTTCCACCTTCATGCTGTCTCACTCACAGATTCACCCTCAGACACCTCCAGTCAGTGCCACCAACCCAGGCCTGTTTGTTCATTAATTTACTCCTCTCATCTGCTCATTATGTTTTTCTTAAACATCTTTGTGTCTAATGGTGGGCCAAGCTCTGAGGGATTTAGAAGTTTCTAAGACAGGGGCCCTGTCCTCAAGCAGCTTTCTCTCAACAGATGAGAGAGAGAGATGGAGATAGACAGGTACATCCCTTCCCATATATTTTTGCCCCTGCTAACTTAGGTCTCCTCTCTCTTCCCTAATGCTTTATTATTTCCCAGCTCAATGCTTTTGCACATCCTATTCCCTCCATGCCCTCTTGATCGATCAAATCTCATGCTCCCCTCATGCCCCAGCTCAAAGGAAAAAAGTTAGATCTTGGTGACTCTGGCAATGGAGAACTTCCAACAGTTTCTCACTCAGACTTTTTTTTTTTGAGACAGAGTCTCACTTTGTTGCCCAGGCTGGAGTACAGTGGTACAATCTCTGCTCATTGCAATCTGTGCCTCCTGGGTTCAAGTAATTCTCATGCCTCAGCTTCCCAAGTAACTAGGACTACAGGTGTGCACCACCATGCCGAGCTGATTTTTGTATTTTTAGTAGAGACAGGGTTTCACCATGTTGTCCAGGTTGGTCTCAAACTTCTGACCTCAAGTGATCTGCCCACCTCGGCCTCCCAAAGTGCCGGGATTACGGGCATAAGCCACCACACCCAGCCAGACTATTTCCTCTAGGTGGTCCAATTGTTCCTTATGTGCTGCCTACATCTGGCATTCACACCTTCAAACTTCTGGTTGAGGCAAGGGAGGTGGCATGGGGCTAGTACTATAGGTCTCAGGTGGTAGTGGTGGTTTGAGCTATAAAGATACTAAGCTGGCCAGGAACAGTGGCTCACGCCTGTAATCCCAGCACTTTGGGAGGCTGAGGCAGGCAGATCACGAAATCAAGAGATAGAGACCATCCTGGCCAACATGGCGAAACCCCGTCTCTACTAAGAATACAAAAATTACCTGGGTGTGGTGGCGCGTGCCTGTAGTCCCAGCAACTCGGGAGGCTGAGGCAGGAGAATCGCTTGAACCTGTGAGGCGGAGGTTGCAGTGAGCAAAGATCGTGACACTGCACTCCAGCATGGCGACAGAGCGAGAGTCTGTCTCAAAAAAAAAAAAAAAAAAGATACTAAGCTGCCTGAAAGTTTGGGGCTCTGTTTATGAGCCTCCAGGACCCTTAATCTGGTCCCACTCTGGCTGTACAATAGAGCTGTTATTGTTTCCTGAGAGCTTCCCTCCAGTAAAGCTGCTTCCCACCTGTGCTCATCCTTCTGCCAGCTCAACTTCCTACCTGGGTCTTTACCTACAATTTCTTCCTCTGAAATGCCTCTCCCCTCCCCCATCACTGCTACCTCAATCCCGGTCATCCTTTAAGGCTCATCTCAGGATTAGTCCACAATGATCTTTGATCTTTCCATGTTACTCTGAACTCCCGCCATTGTTTTAGCTAATACTCTGCAGTTTATGGTTGGAATTATACCACTTTGTCCCACTCCCTGTTTTACCTATGTTACTTTGTGTCTTCATTGAGGCTCAAGGATGTTTGGGGAGGGCCATGTCAATCTGACCCTTCATTTGTGTTTATCACTAAAGACAGTGCTGGGCACATTGGGTGCTCAGTGAATGCTGAAATAAAATAATAAATGGTGGCTTTGGGGAACCAGAGACAACTTCTCAGTCCCCCTGGGGACAAGGTGCTGAGGAGTGATCCTGTAAACCAGCTCTCAGTTCCTTTCCCCATTCTTCTCTGGACACATCCCAACCAAGGCAAGGGCAGTGCCAGGCCCAGGCTAATAGAGGGTGGCTTGTGCTATGGGTTTTCCCAGGCTGGAAGGGCCCAGGGCCATTTCTGCTGGTGACATACCCCCAGGAAGTGCCCAAAGCCAAGCTAATGAGGCCTGGGACTACTTAGAGCTGCACTGGGGCTTGAGGAGCTGGGGGACAGGGGCAGCTACATCTTTTACAAGGACCATGGGAGGTGAGGAGGTGAGAGCATGAGGCAGCTCAGGCTGGCTTCAGCCCCTGCCCTTGGGACAGAAGGACACCCACAGAAACCAACAGAGGCGCTTACAGTTCCTGCAGTCTGCCCAGGGTCCGGATGGCCACGGGGAATTCCTGTAGCTCGTTATAATTCAGGTCTCTGGAACAGAAAGCAGAGCAGTCATTAGAGCAAAGGCTTAATGGGGCATGTCACGGTCCCTGAGAAATGGAAACTTGGCTCTGGGCTTGGCCAGGGAGATGAGTTTTCCAATCTGTTGGATCAGTGGCCAATGTCTGGAAACACATTTTTGGAATGTTTGTGCTCCACTCCTGTTCCACAAATCCTCAGGCGTGGAATCTTCCTGGCTGCAGAACTGTTTTGAGGCAGGAAACATACTTCAGGGGTGCAGATACCTGGAACCATCTACCTCAGAATAGACCCTGCCAACTGAAGAAAGCATCTCAAGCCTTTGGAGACATCAGAGGAGTGGAGGAAGGGGTGATGTGGGTGATCATTAACATCTTATAACCAGCACTAGGGATTCCAGAAGGTTCCTCAGGTGACTACTGTGGTCTCCATCTGTGGTCTTTGCTGTCATCCTCTATAAAAATGGGGGTGTTTCTTCTCTTTAGGTGAAGGCACAATAGCTATTTTCTCTTACACTTTTCTGTACTTTCCAGTTTTTGTTTTGTTTTGCAATGAGCATATATCGCATGTGTAATCAGAAAACGATGAAGGTAATTTTAAAAAGGGGTAGTAACCCAAGTTGGCCAGAATGTGGGGAAACAAGCATTCTGATAAATTATTAGTGGGAATTTAAATGTGTACAACCCTTTAGAAACTATTTGACATCTTTTCAAATTAAAAGATTCATACCCATTAGACTCCAAGTCTAGAAATGTATAAGGATAAGGATAAGGTTGTTCAGAACAGCACTGCTTAGGCACCAGCGGCAAAATATTGACCCACAAGTGACCACAGCTTCACTCCATCAACTCTTTTAAGGAAGCTTCTGTGTCTGTGCCTTTTGTGGAGATGACAGGGTAAGAGAAGGAAGAGAAATGGAAGAGGCTGAGGGTAACTTTTATTTTCATCAGAAAAGATTTGGAATTGCTTGTGACAAATAGAAAAGAGCTCCAAAGACAGGGGAGCCCCAGGGAAAGAGGTGAGCATTTTGAGGGAGATAGTAAAGAGTGACTGGGAAGTAGAGAGTAAGAACTACAGGGTACTTCTAGAAAGTTGTACTCCCTGTTACGTAATGAGATCCCCTCTCTACCATCAAAGAGCTTCCAAAATTTTAAAGTTGGCTTTCATTTTACTCAGTAGTCAATGACTTAACCCCATGTGGAAATGTGACTGATTTGGGGGTGTCTTGATGCCTCTTGAATCCTGTTTCTGGGGTCCTGGGGTTTGGCAATAGGTTGGGGGAAGACTCAGTTACAGCGTTCCTCCCTAGCCTCCCAGGATGACCCCAGCCCACCTCCTCAGCCTTTTAAAGCCACCCCTGCCCTGACAACTTTCATGGTTGTCCATCCAATGCCAGGGCAGGGGGACCACGTGGAGGCCCTTTAATTACAGGCGACTTGGCAGGGTTCTGTGGATAAATACCATGTTAACACGGAGATAATGACAGGCTCCTCTGCGTGACAGGTCATTACACTTAATAGTCCACAGGTAGAGCCAGGAACCCAGCCCAAGGGCCAGAGGGGCAGTGACAAGCTTCTGGCAGCCAGTGAGCCAGATAATTGTCCCTCACTACACACACACACACACACACACACACACACACACACACACACTAATTACCCGATTACCCTCAGACTACCCTGGTGATCTTGGGTAATTACAGTAGAAAATCTCTTCTGCCTTGCTTCTCTTTGCTCCATTCTCTAGTGAGTCAGACGCCTTTGTCTCTCATGCGTCAAACCTTGTTGATTCGCTCACAGAGAGGCTCCCACAGGCTGTGTGAAGGATGTGGTCAGGCAGAGGCCAGGATGTGTGCAAAGCACTTTGACTAAAACCAGAGGTATTGGAGTTGGAAACAGAGAGGAATTTTCAAACTGTGGAGTTCCTGGAGTTCTGCCAGGTGCTACAGAAAATGCCTAGAAAACCAGACTGGGAGAATTGAAGGATGGCAGCAGGGATGAAAGCGATGGCCTCTCTTTTTGGTCTTAAATTGTATACATGATTCATTCTCGTATCTCAGGTTCCAAAAGCAGGTGTTCCCCCTCCATCTTGGCTCAGCGCACTCAGGAGTTCTCCACTGTTGCCTGAGAACTAGATTTCCCACAAATGACATGGAAGTATCTTTATTGAAAAGTCGTTTATTTTTTCTTTTTGAGATGGAGTCTTGCTCTGTCACCTGGGTAGGAGTGCAGTGGTGTGATCTCAGCTCACTGCAACCTCAATCTCCCAGGTTCAAGTGATTCTCCTGCCTCAGCCTCCTGAGTAGCTCGGATTATAGGCATGTGCCACCACGCCCGGCTAATTTTTGTATTTTTAGTAGAGACGGGGTTTCACCATGTTGCTCAGGCTGGTCTCAAACTCCTGACCTCAGGTGATCTGCCCACCTCGGCCACACAAAGTGCTGGGATTACAGGCATGAGCCACCGTGCCCAGCTGAAAAGTCTTCATATTGCATTATTATCTCAAATGCAAAGTATTGCTTCGGTCTGGCTTCAGAGACTTTGCTTGCTATTCCAAAGGCCTAGCATGCTCTCCCCCAAATACTTCCATGGTTTACTCACTCGCTTCATTCAGGTCTCTGCCCAAATTCTACCTCATCAGAGAGCCCTTCTCTGACTACTCTAAAATAGCATATCCTGTCATTTGCTGTTCCCTTATCCAGTGGGGTAGATTTAAAATGATCACAAATCCTTTGCAGCTTCTCCTCTCAAGATGTGACATCTACCTTGGGCTGGGATGGCCTTGTGACTGGCAAGGTCCAACAGAATGAGATGGAAGTGATACAGTGTGACTTGGTCCCTAGTCACATGAGGCCTCACAGCCTCTGCCTTTGCTTTCTTAGAATGCTCCCACCACTATGTAAGAAATTCCAGGCTAGACTCTTGAATGATGAGGGCCATGTGCAGAAAGAAGACCAGCCGACAGCCAATACCAAAGCCCCAGACATATGAGTGGCCTCCCCAGACCTCCTAGCCCTAGTTGAGCGTCCAGATGACTGGAACCTCATGAATGAGCCCAGGGGATGGCTCCAGCAGAAGAACCACCCTGATGAGCCAGCAAAGCCATAATTCATGAGAAATAATAAAGTGATATTGTAAGCCACTAAATTTTGGGGTGATTTGTTATGTAGCAATATAGAATGAGACGGCTTCCGTTCTTTCTCTTCACAGAACTTAGTCATCTGACATATACTTTTGTTTATTTTCTTCCCAACCAATTAGAATGAAAGCTTCTTGAAAATAGAAACATTGTTTCATATTCTCTGTAAACACCAGAATAATCCTGGCATATAGCAGGAGTTCAACAAATACTTGATGGATGAAGCAGTGAAGACATCTAAATAAACTGATTAATGAAAACACTAATGGACTCTTAAGAGAATCTAGACTATTTGGGGGAACATCCTTAAGATTTTGAGGCTGATGTTGCAAAAGACACAAGATAGTCCTGAGTGGCTTGCCTGGGGCCACAGAGACCATGGGATGGTTTCATGTGACTTTGCTATCATTAAGTCCTTATACAGTTCTTTGGACCCATGTCCAGGCAATCATTGAGTAGTTCCAGCCCTCCTTGGCAGTTTCTGGTCAGGAATTTTGCAGGAGTGGCCTAACAGACAGTAGCAAAAGACATATGGCAAAAGGCATGTGAACTGGAAGTCTCTTTTTGTCAAGAAATGTGAAAGAATAAAAGCTGTGTAAAGGTCAAAGAGAATTCTGCAAACTCCATGCCAATGAGGTGGCCGGAATTTTCCCATTTGGACATCTACACAGATTTAATGACCTGGGAAACTGCCAAAGTCCTGCTTCATATAGTACCATGTAGATGTAATCTGTGCCTCTAATTGTCCAGGGAACACGTCTTTGCAACTCTCTATGCTCCTGATGAAATCAACTCAGTGCAATGAACATTTCTTGCCTCCTCGAAATACACAAAGAATTCTGCTGGGTAAAGTGGAAGGTAGAGAGATGGGTTTGAAAAAAAAAAAACCCCACTCCTATCTAGACAAATGCACAAGATGATGAAAGAGCATCTTTGACATGACTGTGGAGAACACACGAAGCATCAGGACCTTCACAGACTGCAGTGATCACACAGAGCTGGGAAGACCATGAGGGCTTCATGGAAATGTGACATTTGAACCAGGTCTTGATAGAACAGCAGGATTTCAATACGAAGGGATGAACGGATCAAGGCAAGAGAGCATAATTTAGAGGAAGTGAGTGCTGTGGAGTCGTGTTTAGAAAAGAGCAAGCAATATAGCTTGGTTGGAGCAAAGGGCAATACTTGGAGGTAATTCTATAGGGCTCTCTCCTCTGGACTGTTGTACACTTCTTATCTGCTATCCCTGCCTCCAAGTCATCCATATGATAACCTTGCTTGAGCACTGTATGTGTGCCAGCCCCTAAGTGTTTTGTCCGAATAATCTCTTAATCCTCACAACAGCCTCAAGAGGCAGTTACTACTATTATACCCATTTGACAGTTGAGGAAAGCGAGACACAGAGATTAAATTAGTCACTCAGTCACAGAACTGATACCTGTCTGTGGCAGACTCCACTGCCTGTAAGTCACAATCTACTCTCTCTTTTCTCCATAGTTGCACTGACCAATACAATAGCCACTAGGCATGTGTGGCTATTCAAATTAACTACAAATAAATAAAATGTAAGATTTTGCTCTCAGTTTCACTAGCCACACTTCAAGTGCTCCATAGCAACTTGGGGCTAGCAATTATCACATGAGAAGAACAGATGCAGAACATTTCCGTCATCCCAGAAAGTTCTATAGGGCATTGCTAGCTAATCGTAATAGGAAGAATGCCAGGAATGGAGCGAGAGTGGACTTCTCAGCCTCTCTCACAGTGGGTGTGTTAGAAGTGGTGCATACCGCATCTAGTCCAGGATTTATAAAATTGACAACTTGTCTCCTCACTGGTCTCTCTACCCTTCCACCAGCTAGAGGCCAAAAACAGTGAGGCCCTAGAGGTGGCAAGCTCCCAAGAAGCCAGATCCCTGAGTCATCACACGGACGAGGGCCACCTGCCAAGAAGACACACTCTCCTTAGACTGTTACATGATCCAGAAATAAACTTCTATTGTGTTTGTGCCATTATCCATGTTTCAGTCTATATGTCACAGCCATTTAGCCTACCTGAACTAATTCGGTGTCACAGCCAGGATTTGAACCCCGGCAGTGTGAGTCTGAAGCCCACACTCTTAGCAACTACACATCTGCCAGAAAGACCTTTTTAAAATGCAAAACTGAGTCTGTCATTCTCCTGTTGAAAAATCTGGAAAGGCTTCCAGAACAAGGGCTTACAGACAAAATCCAAATCCCTTAATGGGCTCCGATGCCCTTAACTAATCCCTCAGCTTTATCTGCCATTTCAGTTCTCCATGGGTTGTGCCATTTTCACACCCTTGTGTAGCTACTTGCGCCCCTCATGCCCTCAGTCTGAAATACCCTTGCACTACATCCACAGCTGTTGAAATCCTAGTCATCCTTTGAAGTCCGGCTCAAATATACCTTTCTCCCTCAATCCAACCCAATCCCTATAGTCAGAAGGAGTCACTCACTCTCTCGGAACTTTTCTGGGATTTCTTCCTCTCCGTGCATAGCATTACAATGGTAATGATGGTGGAGGTAATAATAGTAATTACTATGCATTAGTCATGGTTCTAGGTGATTTGCATATACTAATTCATTTAATTGCCATGCCAACCCTTTGAGGTAGGTACCATAATGACCTCCATTTTGGAGATGAGAAACTGAGGCACAGAGGGAGATAATCACTTGACCACAGTTCCACAGCTAGAAGGGCGGGGATTGAAGCCCAGGCAGTTTGAGTCTACAGTTGGGTTTTCTACATGCATATTGTCTCCCCAATGAGACAGGAAGTTTGTTGAGGTTGGGAAGCATATGGGTTCACTTTTGGATCTCCCACAGCCCAGGCACAAGGCCACACATGTGAATGTTCACTGTTGTAGGATGACCATTTGAGTCCACTGTGCAGGGTCTCAAGATGAGGGCTCCTTTGGCCTTGGTAGCTGGCTGTTTCATGGCAGTGTCTTGGCCTTTGGGATTAGACTCTAACACACAGACTCTCGGTGACTGCAGGGAAGGCCTCCCCTGGCACCAGGCTCAGTGTGTATCTTCCATTGCAGGATGGCTTATGATGGCCTAAGCTTCAGCTGGAAAACTCATCCATGGCTTAATAGACTATTATCTTTAACAGCCCACAACCAGCCAGCAGCCCAGGAAGAGTTCACTGTACTGTCTCCTGCTCCCGGGAGCTAGAAGCAGATGGGGAAGGACTGAAGTTAAAGAGAAACCTCTTCCAACTGCAGCCAGAGCTCAGTCTGGAAGCTGCAGCTGTCCATAGCTAAGATACCCCTTCATCTGCTGGGCTGTTTCTAGCCAAATCTAATCAAAACAGATGGCAAATTCATGCAATCAGTAAAAGTAGCTGAGAAGGCAACCCCAGCCCCAAGCTGTTCAAGGACCCAAATGCCCAATTTTCTCTTTTCCATCAGGTTATGTAGAAATGGCCAACTTCGGAGATCTCTGGAGAACCTCACTGTAGATTCAGATGTAGATTCAAACGACAGAGCTGGCAGGATTTTACAGTCATCCTATCCAGTTCCTTCGTTTTCTTTTTCTTTTTTTCTTTTTCTTTTTTTGAGACAGAGTTTTGCTCTTGTTGCCCAGGCTGGAATGCAATGGTGCAATCTCGGCTCACTACAACCTCCTCCTCCTGGGTTCAAATGATTCTCCTACATCAGCCTCCCAAGTTGCTGGGATTATATGCATGCACCACCATGCCCAGCTAATTTTGTGTTTTTAGTAGAGATGGGGTTTCTCCATGTTGGTCAGGCTGGTCTCAAACTTCTGACCTCAGGTGATCCGCCCGCCTCAGTCTCCCAAAGTGCTGGGATTACAGGCGGGAGCCACCACACCCGGCCCCCCTCCCCCTTTTTTTATTGATGAGGAAATTAGCTTGGAGAGAGGAGGTAAATTGCTGCAAGTTCCAGAGCCAGGATTCAAACTCAGGCCTCTTGGCTCCTGGTTTAAAGCACTTTCCTATATTCCACACAGAGTTGGATCCTGACTAGGCTCTAAATAGCAGGGCTAAGAAAAAAGTTTTAGGGAGAGAGGATAAATGGACGTGGAGGATTGGGCTTCTGCAGGCATTTCTTTTGGTGCTTATAAGCATGTCAAAGCCAAATAACTATGATTTGGAAGTTAAATGTCTTTTTGTATGTTATCTGTGTTAGAGAGAGCTCTTGTCTTCTGTGCACCAACAGGATCATCTTGAACAAATCTCTTAATTTTCTTAGCTCATTTCTTCACCTGTAAATGGGACATAACCATTGCATAAGACTGCCCTGTTCACCTGGTCCAGAGACTAGCACAGAGTAGATGTTCAAATAATGCCAATTCCTTTGATCTCTTCCTTTTACTAGACATAAGCTACTAGAACAGACACTTTCATTCTTTAGATGCTACGAAAGTCAGCACGCAAGTTGGCCCATCTCCTTTTCATAGCAATTAAGAAAGATGAATATCACTAATTGGGTTTCCACTCACATTTTTATTCTCAAGGCTAACATTTGTGTTTATTACTGAATCATAGATAAGGGCACATGGGGGAATATGGGTGAGCCTAGCTCCCCATTGTGAAATGCAAAACACAGAAATTTTAGATAGATTGTAAACTCTGAATTGCCTTTTATCTCCCAAAGGCCTGGAACAAAGGCAAGCTAGCACAGTGAATACATGTCTTAATTGCTTTTCTCATACTGCAGACAGAGCCTCTGTCCTAAATATGACTCCACGTGCTTGGGGCAGATAACTGGGTGAGCCAAGAACCAACCATAATTTTATGACTAATAGTATTGTTTTACCTTCTAAACAATCTACATAAAAGGCCACCCATTAATAAATGCAGCAGTGAGTAAAGTTGTCATTAGTTTCCATTGAGAGACACAGATACAACCTCCCTCCTTCCACCTACATTCTCTTTCTCGCCAGAGAGAAAACTCAGAATCTACCTGAAGCAATAGCAGCTCTGATTTTAAAGAAAATGACTGATCTCTGAGATTGAGATTACTTGTTGCCCTGCCCTAATGAAGCACCTGGGAGGTAAAATATAATAGTCCAACCTGCCCCCAAAGGAAGAATCATCTCTGAGATTCTGGCCCAATGAGGATCCAGTTTGTACTAGAACTATCTAAAGGGCAGGGCACTCACTGACATGCTGGGTGTCTCTGGTGCTGTCACTGCTGGGCCACTCTGCAGATTAAGTAATCCTTCCTTACCATCAGCTGGAGTGTCCATCTTCACTTCCCTGCTTGGCCCTCATGCTGTCAGCTGGAAGAACATAAAATGTAATGTGCCTTCCAAAGATGATCGTTGTACTCTATCCAAGGCTTCTCTGCAGTTCTTTGAATCACATTTTGTGACACTTCATATTCTCACCACCCTTCCCAGGAGAGCCTTTGCCACGCTTAAGATATGGCACCCAGAACAGGATCCAGTTCTCTGGATGCAATCAGACCTCTGTGGGCAACATCTCTCTCACCTGGATGTTTGGGGCCTGTTAATACAGGAGACCTGAAGGCTCTGAGGTGTTCCTGACCACAGCAGAATGTGGCCTGATAATCTTTCCCAGAGACTTGGACCTTCTGGTCAAAAGCTAGGGTCTTGCAATTCTGACCAACTGGCTTGTGGGAAGGTGACCTAGACCAAAGGGAGGGCCGAGGGACCATCCTTGTGGGTTCAGTCCATATCCAGGCCATTTCTCCAAGACAGCATGGGGTACCTGTGCCAGCTCCTGGACTGTGAGAGGACTGACTAGAGGATACTTACATCTAGGGTTCAGAGGAGAGGTCTGGGCTAGAGGCTGCATATCTCAGAGTATAGATGTGACTGGGGCTGGGAAGAACCTTAGATGTTAGATAGTCCAATGCCTCCCAGTACAGATGGGAAAACTGAAGCCCAGAGAGGATAAAGATTTGCCAGGAGCCATACATCTATTTGTTGAAACAGTTGTTCACCAAACATTTATTGAGTACCTTCCCTGTGCCTGGCACTGGGTCAAGAGCTGCAAATATAAAAGTGAATAAAACTCATGGAGAGATAGGAGGCAGGCAATTAAGTGAGTAAACAAATTATTGGGATATCAGATTGTGGTGCACGCTATGGAAAACGAGGAGTGCTGGGAATGGAGGTTGCAAAGTGGTGACCAGGGAGGATACTTAAAAGGTGACATTTGAGCAAAGTCTTAGAGGAGGTAAGGAAGTAAACCATGTGGATAATGGTAGAAAGAACATTCCAGACAAAAGGAACAGGCTTGATGCAGGAGCAAACGTAGTGTATTCAAGGAGGCCATCGTGCCTGGAGTAGATTGAGGAAGGGGTAACACCAGAGAGGCAGCAAGGGGCCACAGCATCTGAGGCCTTGTAGACCAGTACAGAATGTTGGGGTTTTTTTCTGGAGTATGATGAGGAATCACTGGAGGGTTTGGAACAGAAAAGTAACATGACCTGATTTGCATACTAAAAGAGTCACTCTGGTTGTTGTGTTGAAAATAGATTGTAGGATGACAAGAATGAAAGCAGAGTGACCAGATAGAAGGGCACTGCAATAACCCAGGTGAGAGAAGGATGGCGGCTTGGAGCATCGTGGTAGCAGTGGAAGAGGTGAGAAGTGGTCAGATTCTTAATATAGTTGGAAGATGGGGCTAATGGAGTTTGCTGACAGCTTGAATGTGGGATGTGAGAGAAAGAGAGCTGTTTTGGATGACTCCAAGGTTTGGGCCTGAGTAACTGCAGGAGTAAAGCTGCCATCACTGAGCTGGGAAGACTTCTGGTGGGATGGGTTCAGAGAAAGACTCCGGGGCTCAGTCTGGAAGTCTGGATATTTGTTAGACATCCAGTGAGCACATTAAGAGGGCCTTTGAATATTTAAGTCTGGAGTTCAGGAGATAGGTCTGGGCTGGAGCCATCAGCAAACATACAAGACCAGATGAGAACACAGAGGGAGAGAGCGTAAACAGAACTTGAGTCTTGGGAGAGAACTTGAGCCTTGGGACATGCTAAGGTTAAGGGGTTAGGGTGATGAGGTCAGAAATGCTGGAAACAGTGCATTCATGATAAGTTGAAAAGAACTCAGGACTTCTAATCTAGAACCCTTTCGTCTCTGTGACAGCAGGGGCTATACTTTGTTGTTCATAAATATTTTCCCAGTGCCTATAATGGTGGCCTGGCACATACTAAAAACTTAATAAATAGGTATGGAATGAGTAAATCTAAAGAAACAGAAGTAAAGAGAGTGGTAGTCTTTAATTCTTACCAGCTCCTCCTTCCTACAGATATGGGAGGGCCAGACCTGAACTTCGTTTCCTCTCCGTGACATCTACTAAGGAACCTGTGGGCCAATCCTCCCCATCCCCCTTAACCTCCCTTCCTCTGCATTCCAGACCAGCTGGCTGGGGTGCCTGTGGGAGCAGTCGGCGGAGGGGGTAGAGTTCAAGGCGGAAGTTTTGTCCCCATTGCCAGCAGGGGAGGGAGAGGCAGCAATGACAGGAGCAGTGACCTTGGCTACCCCCCACACCAGGGCAATGGGAAAGGGAACGTTGTGCTGGGAAGAACTATTAATAACTCGTCACGGTCACAGAACGCAACACAAACTCATGGGGCAGCTCAATTTTCTGCCTGTTAAAAGTTATTAGTGGTTCTGTGTGGGAAGCCAGAAAAAATTTATATGGAACAATAAATTCCTCTATAAGCCACAAAACCCTACAAATTTGCAGCTAATAAACCCACAAATGTAAGATGATTAAGAACTGGCAAGGAAAGAGAGTTCCTTGATTCTTAGCCTCAAGAGGCAGTGTGGTCTGATGGGCTGACACTGGGCCAAAGGCAGAGAAATCCAAGTTCTAATCCTGGCTCTTAATTAGCTGGGTGTCCTTGGGCAAGTCATCCACCCTCTGTCTCAGTTTCCCATCTGTAACATGAGGATACACAGTTCCTGCCTTGTCTTTCTCAACAAGTGATTGGGGGGATAAATAAGTTATGAGACAAGACAGCCTTTCAGAAAAAAATATTTCTAATTCTCTTAACTGCAGGTAATTATTATTCGCCCAGTGACTAGTGGGACTATTAGCACTTACCTTGAGATATGAAGGCAAATTTGCAAGATTCATCTGGACCTCTGCCCCAACCCATTAGCCTGTCCCCAGAGGGCTCTGTCATAGAGCCCACCAGGATAGCTGTATAGTGGGTTGAAATATATGTAGCCCCCAGAAGATATGTTCAAACCTGGCACCTGTGAATGTAAGCTAAGCCTGGTACCTGTGAATGTGAGCTTATTTGGAAAAAGGGCCTCTGCAGTAGGAATTAAAGATCTCAAGATGAGATCATCCTTGGTTAACATGGTGGGCCCCAAATCCAATGGCAAATGTTCTTACAAGAAGATGAGACACGCAGAGGAGAGACACAGAAGAAAACAAAAAAGGCAACCTGAAGATAGAGTAAGATATTGGAGTGATGGGTCTATAAGTCAAGGATTGCCACCAGACACCAGAAGTGAGGTGAGAAGCATGGCATGGATTTTGCCTCAAACCCTCCAGAAGGCACCATCCCTGATAACACCTTGATTTTGGACTTCTGACCTCTAGAACTGTGGGAGAATAGGTTGCTTTTTTTTTTTTTTTTTTTGAGACAAAGTCTCACTGTGTCACCCAGGCTGGAGTGCAGTGGCGCAATCTCGGCTCACTGCAAGCTCCGCCTTCCGGGTTCACGCCATTCTCCTGCCTCAGCCTCCCAAGTAGCTGAGACTACAGGCGCCCACCACCATGCCCGGCTTTTTTGTATTTTTAGTAGAGACGGGGTTTCACCCTGTTAGCCAGGATAGTCTCGATCTCCTGACCTCGTGATCTGCCCGCCTTGGCCTCCCAAAGTGCTGGGATTACAGGCATGAGCCACCACGCCTGGCCGTTGCTGTTTTTTTAAGCCACAAAATTTGTGGTAATTTGTTATGGCAGCCACAGGAAATTAACACAGTAGCTATGCCTTGACTGCCTGGAAATTCCCATCCATCCTACAGAGGAGATGAGACACAGCATGGACCACTGTGAAATGACACTTCTGGGTAACATCCTCCCAGCCACCTTAGGACACATTCTGTCCAACATTAAATGGGAAGACAGGAAAGGAAGCCAACATAAATCAAGCACCTATAATGTTCCAGGCACCATGTGAAGTCATTTCATTTAATGCGATCCTTGCCAACAATATTCTCAACTGAAAACTATTATCCCCATTTTCTATTTGTGGAAACCGAGGCTCTTGAGAAGTCAGGTGACTTACACTTATCACATGCTGGTGGCAGAGCCAGGATTTGAATCTAGGTCTGCTGAGTCAAGATGAATCCTCATACTACCCCGGGAAGATCCCCGAGCCCTAGGAGGAACTCGGTGGGAGTCCACCTGGTTTCCTGTCCCTGGCCAAAGGCTGACATCAGGGCCAGGAGTGAGGCGTAGGCCAGATACTCTCAGAACCAAGTCAGAGCCAGTTTCCTGTTGGCATTAGCAGTTTCAAAGACACACAGAGAGAGGAACATTTTCTAGCTACAGTCACTGTTGAAGTAAAAATGTTCTGTGGAAACAGATCACCAGAGCATCCGTCACCAGAGGAGATTTGATGTGGAAGGTACAATTTTGTATTATAAGGCAGAATTCAATACATTTCTTCTTTGCTCTCTTCCCATCCCAGGCGCCTGTTGAATGACGGTCCTGATTTAGAGAGACAGCTGGGGCCAGATTTCTGTTCTCACTATGGCCCCAGGCTCTCCTCCAAAGGGAGCCCAGCCAGCACAGGGCTCCAGTTGGGCCTGATTTGTTCAATGAGGTTATAACAAGGCCCAGGGAGCATCATCCAGGCCCAAGAGAGGTGAGACATTGTTGTCCCCGGGTCCATCCTGGACCCTGTCCCCTCCTGGGTTCTAGCTGAGATTCAGCCATCAAGTTCCCAGATCTAGAGCATGAGGGTGGGCCCTTTAGGATGCAATTGGGTTTGCTAGACCTTTTCTTTTCTTGCAAAGATTTTTAAAGATTAGCTGTCAGGCTAGAGTAGCTCCTCATGGCCTCCAGGCACACATTTCCAAACACTGACCTAGGGTTTCAGGTCCTGAGACCTCCCAGGTAAACCTTCCTAAAAATGTTCTTCAGCATGCTCTCTTATCTCTCAGTCTAGATACCTGGGAAGTCCTACGATTGAGCTGACCTTGACGGAACCTCGTGCTAAATGAAGCAACGTGTTACGAAGCAAGAGGTATGGTTTCTAGTGGTTTACTATCACTTACAAACTATAGAGACATGGGCAACTCACCCCCAAATACCTACATTTGGTCTGATCTGGTAAGTGGAAATACTACTTCACAGTCTGGGGGCTAGACCACCTGTGATTCTCAATTTCCCAGCAAGTTGGCGTCATCTTCATTGTGGAAGTAGAAAGGAGTTGTGGATGCAGGATGGAGCATGACCTGTCTGCTTCTGGCTGAGGTTTCTTGGCAAAGTCTGGAATGATGATGACTACATCAGGAGAAATGTCCTAGGGGCTTCCTTCCTACGAGGTCAGACTTCTGCAGAGGACAGCAAGGTTTCTGCAGGAAGGGGGTGGGGTGGGTGAAGTCGGCCTGATTTGTTCTGCTAAGCAAGAGACAGGTCTTAACAGTGCCCATCCCCTGAACCCTGCCCAAATCACTTGAATTTGCTGGCCCTTTTTGAGTAAAAGAGAGCATGGTGTATGTCTCTCCCACTTTCCCCCATCTCTGAGGCAGCCCATGTGTAGATGAAGGAAGTGAGGCTCACGGAGGTGGAGTTACTTCCTCTGGCTGACCCAGCTTGCAGAGGCAAAGCCAGGGTTGGAAGCCAAACAGCCTGGTCTCCAGAGCTGAGGCCATAACAGAGGCCGTGTTGCTGCAGGTGCATTTGTGATGGGCATTTCTGTGCTGTCCTGGGTTGTGGGGTGGGGCTGCCTATGTGGAGTGAGAATCATGTAGGGCTTGCAACCTGTGGCACGTGTGTTGCATGTGCACATGATTGGCTGTGCAGTTCCAGATGCCTGTGTGGCCACGCGTGTGCATGCCCGCTCCTGGCCCCTCCTCCCCAGGTGGTATGACTGGGGGCTGCTTTCCCCACTTAGAGGAGTCTGCAGAGGAGCCAAACCACAGCTCCAGCCAAACCGCAGCTTGGGCCGCAGGGGTTTGATCTTCCCTCTGCTGCCGGAGATGAGAGAAGTCTAAGTGGCAGAGATTTACGGGGCCTGAGGGAGAAATACCCTTCCAGTGAGAAGCTCACATGAAAAGCTCCAGAGTAATAACTGAGGCTGCAAAGCGTGCCAATTATGCAACAATTAAAAGGTTTGACTATCATTTCTTTCTCCTTTTATTCTCCCATCTACTCCTCCCCCTGCCACATCTGGCTGCCCCTGCAGGCTCCCCAGCAAAAGCTCTGGGGAACAGAGGATAAAGAACACACTTTTCCCCTTTTTAATTGGAGATCAAAAGTTGGAAGAAGAACTCACCCCCTCAAGGGCAGGAAGAAAGGGGTATTGTTGAGATGGAGGCCCTCAGAGGAGGGGATGGGAAAGGAGAAAGGAGTGTAGGGCAGGTTCCTATACAGCTTGTCAGGGTCTGTAAGAATTTTACACACATCATCTCACTTAATCCACAGGCCAACCCTGTAAGATTAGTATATTACTGCCATTATGTTTCAGATTAGAAAATGGAGACCCACAGAGGCAAATGATTTGACCAAGGTCACACAGCTGGTAGAACTGGCATTGTACCCCAGGCTGTCTGATGCCAAGGGCTTTGCCACCAGGTTCCTAGCCTTAGCTTTCCCATTGGTAAAGTGGGTGCAGGCCCTGGGCTTTGTGTGATGGAATCAAGTGCTCCCGTAGATGAAAGGTACAGTGGGCGCTTAGCGGCAGGATTGCTCTGTAATTCAGCCAGCAGCAGCTGAGCCAAATGCCCTGCGCAGCAATCCAGTGGCTAATTGAGAAAGAATTAGGCAGTGTGCCCCAAAAGTGAAGAAACAGCTGCTAGTTGGCTTTTTAGAGGTGCCAACACACAGCCAGTATATGTATCCCCTCCCCAACTGATTTCCCAGCAGAGCTAACAGCGCCCACACTCCAGGGCCCATGGCATTGGACTCCCTCCTGCCCTGCTCATCCATGGCAACTCCAAACACTGCCCTAAAAGCTCTTATATCTCCTGAGGGAGGATGGTGTGGGGGCACAGGCTTTAGGAGGCTAATGACCATCTCTTGCATCCAGGATTCCCCCAAACAGCTGGCACACAGCAGGCTCACACAGCTCACATTTGACCCAGACAAAATAGGACAGCAGGCTCTACCCTAGGGACTTTCATGTATGTTTTCTCATTAACACACCCTAGATCTGCTCTGTCTCTAACTGAGGGAGTAACTCTGGGCAGGCCATGACACCTCCCTGGACATCAATTTTCTCAGATGTTGATTGAGTGGGCTAGACTGTCCAGAGTTAACTGCCCAGCTGTCTATGACAGCTAGAGAGGGAGGAACATGTAGCCCAAGTCACGCACAGTGGCAGGGAGAGGTTCCGATCATCCTGCCTCCAGGCTGGGGCATGTCCCCCACACCTCAGTCCTCAGTCTTCAGGAGGGTGAGCATGCCGGCAAAGCTGGGCTGGCTCTGCCGTTTCTCCTGCTTCAGGCTGAGCCCAAGAAAGCAGCCACACACCTGGGTCTTGTGCCCACAGGAAAAAAGAGTGGAGCTTGGGTCTCAGCATCCCTATTACTTTTCCCTGCACCACCACAAATGCCGTCAGCCCAGGCCTCCTGGGATAGGTTTTGCTAAATGGTTTTCCCCAATATATTGCTTCCCAGGTCACAGCCTGACTCTCAGCATTTTCTCCTCTGCTGCTTTGGATTTGAAAACCCCTCACCTCAGGAGTGATGTCCTGGGGTATGTCAGTGGGGTGGAGAATAAGGGGGATTGGTTATGGAGAGCGAAGTGGAGCAAGTCGGGGGCAAGAGAAACTGTGGCCATCCCCCCGACACCATGAGCTCTACCCCAACCTTAGTGGCTCGCACTTGGTGACCTGGGGGTCCTTCTTTCCCCATCGCCCCTCTCCCAGGCCTGTACCAGGTGGCTGTGGTAGCCAGCTCCCTCATGGGAGCTGAGGGACCCCAGCTGGCAGAGACGGCCACACTTAGAGAGCCCAGCCAGTTGTTTGCTCAAGTGGGGCCCACTCAGCCCACTGTGCGGGGGCTGGCAGGACTCCAGAGGAAATGATGGGAGGGTTTGGGTGCATTCTGACCTTAACTGAATTCCAGGATGATGATGTGTGAATAATATGGCTTTTTGAGAGTCAACAGCTTGGGTGCTTTTTATAGTCAGGCTGGAGCGCTGAATGGGCCATCTCCCCGTTAATCATTTAGCTAGTTAGATCAATTGGCAAACAATCCCAGCATTACTCTGTGGTATTACTCTCCCTTCCGTCAGCAGCCACCCTTACACAGATGTCAAAACTGCCATCAAGTTAGCCCCAGCCCTACCCCCGTGCCTTCTATTCCCCAGGCTTCATATTCTAATTCCTCGAGCTTCTCACAATTCCCATTTCTGTCCAGAATTTTCATTATTTTGGTGGTCTCTGCCCACAGGGAGATCCCAGGTTCCTACTCCCTGGGCCGTTCTGAATTCCCAGAGGGCACATTCTGACCACCTGAAGGAGGAAGAAATTCATTCTCAGTGATATTCCAGAGAAAGTGCCAGGGAGGGGTATGTGGGTGAATAAGCCCGGGGCCAGACCCCAGCACCTAGGCCTGCTGGCTCTTCCCTCTGTGTGCTCCCTCCACTCCAGGACTCCAGGCTTTCATCACCAGGCAGGACAGAGTTTGACCAAGACCTCAAAACTCACAGTGTCTCCAGATTGTGCAGCCCCTCGAAGCTGTGGGTCCCCAGATGCTGGATGCGGTTGTTATGCAAATGCCTGCACGGGAAGGAAAGACGCATCAGAATGGGTGCTGACAGCACTGGGGCCAGGGAATGGAAGAGCACACAGTGGCATGAGTGGGAAATTGGAGGCAGAAGCATGGACAGAATGACCCTAATGATCCATCCCTTTGTTTCTAGGAACAAACTGACTGGCCAAGACTGACTTCTGAAGCCACAATCTCCACGGCTAGATTGACCATAGGCTACCCCATTTTGATTTCCTATTAAAGGAAAAAGGGAGAGGAAAGCCTTAGGCCAAGGCTAAAGCAAGTTTCCCCTAAGCTCTAGGAGACAGTTCTGATGTCAGAGGGGCTCAAGTCTGAGGCTTCTTCTATGGCCGGGCTCCCTAGGACCCAGTCTGCCTGACTCAGTGGCCAGACGTACTTACGGGAGCCAACAGCAAACCACTGCAGACAACATATAATTAAAGGCGAAGCTTTCTGTTACAATTGGAGAGAGCTACAGATACACTCAGAGAACAGGCAGATTGGTGAGGCCAGAGGAATGAAGGCAGGCTTTATAGAGGTGGTGATCCAGAGCAGGGCCTTGAAGGACAGGTGAACTGAACAAGCAGAGGGAAGGGCATTCCAGGCAAAGGGGGACCGAAGGTGATGCAGCTTGAACAACTGGACAGAGCTATCCAAGCATAAGCCGGAAAAAAATAACATTGCATGGAAATTATGAAAACATACAACAGGGAAACTGTGAGCAAAAAGAAAGAGGATGCAAAAGGCAGGCAAAGTTTCAAGCCTAGAAGAAAAGATAACTAATGGACCAGGAACACAAAGAAATTTATCACAGTAGCCTTCTGCTACAAAACAATCCAATAAAACATTATTTCAAAGACAAATGTTCTTAAGTGAAAGGAAAAATGACACAGTAGATTAAGGAAATAAATTGAGGACCAAACTACATCACTAAAAAAAAACTAGTCAATAAATGTAAAGCAAGGGACAGTGCAGACACTGCTAAAAATTGAATTGGTGTCAGAGAGAAAACTTGAGATAATCATGATGACTATGGTTGAATGAGACAAAAATGTTAAAACAAAAACTAAATGCTGAAGACACAAAGGTGATTTAACACAAGCATAATTGATGTTTCTGGAGCAAAGAATCCAAAAATGAGACTGAAGATGTATTCAAAGACATAATACCAAAAAATCTCTAAGATGACGAAAGAATGGAATCTGCAGCTCAAAAGCATATATTGTTACAGGATAATTAAATACTGACTATTCTATACTGTAACATGTCCTAGTTAAACTATTAAATTCAAGAATTTAAAAACATCTTCAGGCAGAAGAAGGAAATCACTGACAAGGGGAAGAAAATCAGGCTGGCCTCCAAGATGTTGTTTAAATATAAAGGCAATGGGCAGGCCTCATCCAGCATAGATGGGTAAGGACCAGACTCCTGCGAGCCTGGGGATTTAAAGCTTCTGTCTGTCTTCCCTATCCTTACCCACCTGCTCCATGAGGATCCGTTTCAGGAGACAGACTCCTGTCCCCAGGGAGCTTCTCATCCAAAAGGGAAAACACTGCCTTCTGGGAGTGATCTCCCCTTAATTTTTCCCATTTCTTTCACACCTATAAACCAATTGTCATCAAACTCTATCATTCTTCTTGCCTCCTGTTGAACTTCCATCTCCATTTTCCACCCTCTTCTGCCTCCCCCAGTATCTCAGGTCCAAACCATCTCAGCTAAACATCCAGCTCCTCCCTCCAACTTCCTCCCCTAAACCATTCATTCCACCCTGGTGTCTTGGGCACCCCAAATGGCCCAGTCTGGGGGAAGTGTTGAGGCTTATAGCCCAGATAAAGAGACAAGATTACACACATGATACCACTGCTGTCCAACTAAGTGCTACCTAGGGGTCCTGTTGGTGCCAGAGCAGTGGTGAGGGGGGTTCCACATGTGGCAGAGCAACCCGGATGATGAAAGTTCAGGGTTGGGTTGAAAAGAAGCCCCTTCTCTTCTACCCTGCTTGCCTGCTCACACCTCCAGCCAGGCCCCTATACAATCCTTGATTTTAACCAAATACCTTTCTTGCTTCCCATCATATCCAGTCTTCCTTTTCTTCCTCCTGAGCCTTCCTACAGCTCATCCTGTAGTCCCTGGACAGCATTCCCCAGCTTCCTGTCCACTTCACAAGTCACCCTCTGCTAAAAGCCTCTCTCCTCCATCCCATGAGTTGGAGGCAGGTGAAGGACGAAGGGGTAATGTTTCTAGCCTCTCCCCATGCAAAGGGACCAGTTTTTCTCTATCAGCTTTGCTCCCACACCAGTAGGTTTTCTTTCCTTAGTCCCTTGTCCCTCTTTGTCCTCAGTGGGCCTCCCCCTCAATACCTCCTAGATCTATAACAGGCCTGACTTACAGGACAATTCCTTGGCTCCCACCCAAACCTTGGAGTCACCCATGACCCACCTTCTTCTTGGTCTTCTACCCTCTGAAAATCTCTCAATCAGGTCAATTCTTCCTTCAAAACAGCCCTCACAGTCATGCCGTCCCTTCCATCCCTTCTACCACCTCCTTAAACTAACTGGACTTTGACTGATACCAAGAACCTCTGAACTGACCTTCCTGTCTCCAGTCTGCCTCAGTTCCAATCCAGCCTTCAAATTAATCCTCCTAAAATACTCCATTTTAACCCTTGCCTGAAAACCTTCAAGCTTCCCCCACCCACACGGGCAGCTAGAAGCCAAACTCTCTGTTCTGACATTGCAAGTCCCAACATGCACCTTTCCAGCTTCTTCTCCTGAGCTCCGCATGGGGACCCTCTGCTCCAGCCAGACTGGCGTGGTTACTGGCAGTCAAACACACTTACTCTCCCCTCCGTGTCTTTATTGCTATCTACTTGGAATGTCCTCATTCTCTTCATTTCACCATCTTTCCAGGCCCAGGTCCCACCCCACCTCCTTCAGGAAGCCTCCCTCCCCTCCACCTCAGCCTTCCCACCATACCTATGCTGCTATGAGTCTGAACTTATCATCTGACTGTGTTAGCATAAGTGACACTACATCATTCATTATTTTTTCCCCGTATTTATTCTGCTCTTTCAACTGGACCGAAAGCCCCTCAAGGGCAGTGTCTATATCTCATAGTTTTTTGAGTTTTCAGTATACCACATGGGCGCTCAATAAATGCCTGCTCCTGCTCATCCATCTGGGGCCAACCATGAAGTTCTTATTTCTCTAGTAATCTTACCACTCACAGAGGCCTGACCCCACCCCCTCACAATGTCACGGGGATATCACCAAAGTTAGAACCAATCACCTTGTTCTGTTTACCCTCTATAAATACCCCCTACTCCGTGACTCCCAGAAGAAGGGAGGGTGTGGCATCCTGACAGAAGAATATAGTCCATAAGGATATTCATCTTGGTTCTCCAGCTTCCCAGGACAGAGAATCAGACAAACAAATTGGTGCCTGCCTTTCATCTCTCAAATGGAACTAGGTATCATCCATTCCCTCGCTTAGAAAATCACGCCAGATCTTCAAAAGTGGGGGGCGGGAGGAATGTTACCATTCAGTAGAGTCACTAACACGCATGTTCCTAAGCCATGTTCCTGCAGCAATTAGTGTGTAACCCAAAGCAATTATACATGACCTCCAAGCCCTTTTAGTAATTACCCTATGAACTTACCAATCATTCATAGCAATTAGCTGGGAGCTAATTTGCCCTCTAAAGTTCCCACTGGGAAGGCAGAGTTAACCCCAGTCCCCAGTTCCTGCCAGGGATGATATCTCCCAGGTAATTACGGTGATGGGGTTTTGCTGTCTAATTATAAGTGATGGCTTTTCTCTGCTTCTTAAGGCCTGGGAAATGAGAGGAATTTATCCCATCCCTGTGCCAAAGCATATGACTGCATCATCTAATTGTCAAATATGGTAGAAATTACTTAAGAAATTCTTGACTTATATTTCAGTTATCATGGTATAGTTATTATAGGTGCATGGCAAGAAAATAATAGCTTAATTCCTATTTTCTGTTTATAGTACCCTGGCCCTTTAGTGACTCTCAGAGCACTTTTCAAGCTCTCATGTCATTCGACCTCATGATAACCCTATGGGATCAACAGGGAATGGTCATCCTCATGCTTTTCCAAAGGGAGACCAGAAGGTTTAGCAACATGCAAAGAAGAGCAAAGCTAGCCAGACTCCAATCCAACTCAGGTAAACATGCAGCCCCCAGCCCCCAGCAGAACCCCACTGGGGATGGGGAACAGAGCAGCACTCACAGCACCACAAGGCTGGTGAGATTCTGGAAGGCGTAGTCGGGGATGTGGCTGATGCGGTTGAGGGCCAGGGTCATGGCCTGCAGGGCAGGGAGGTTGTTGAGGGCCCTGACAGGGATCTCCGTGAGTGCATTGTCGTCCAGCCAGAGGTGGCGGAGGGAGGACAGCCCCTCAAAGCTCCTCTCCGGGACCAGGGAGATGAGGTTGGCATCTAGGCGCCTGGTGGAAGAGAGGATGGAGAGGGGTCAATCCAGGGCAAGATGCAGACCAAGCTTTGGGGCTAGACTGGGCCAGCCAGGCCCTCAAAAGGGCCTTTGAGGTTCCCTGGGACTAAAGTTGTGACATGTATCCTGTATCCCACCTCTTTGAGTTCCCATATTTGGCTCCATTCCAACCCATAGTTTTTGTTTTTTTTTGTGGGGGAGGAGATAGAGTCTCACTCTGTTGCCCAGGTTGGAGTGCAGTGGCAGGATCTTGGCTCACTGCAACCTCCACCTCCCACTGGCCAATAGTTCTTGATCCTCTATGCCATATGTTTCCACGAATGATCCTCCTTCTTCCTCTCAGACCCAAGGCTGAACCCATAGCCTGTTTGTGAATAGCCAGTATTTTCCTTCACATCCATACTCCCGGGTTTCCAAACCTATGCCATAGTACCCTAGCTCTCTGAGTGTGACCTCGACCTTCCTAACTCTTCTGTGATAGTCCAAGATCATATAATGGAGATGTTCTCAGCATTGGCAGAGGGAAATATCCTCCCTCTGAACCAACCCAAAGAAAAATGCCTCCCCAAAAGTGTAAGCCCTTCCCTGTCACCCATCCCTAGCACCACCTGTTCCTTGTCCCTTCAAGGGCCCAGGGGCAAGGAGCTCCTGCTAAAGTCCTGGGGCTTCTTGCTCAGTTGATGACCTCTGGGAGTGTCCTGCATGCCACAGTTGAAGTTCTTGATTAGCTGCCTCTCAGAACAGGTGAACAGATGGTGGGCGATCCTGTTTTTGCATAACCAGAGATTCTAGGGTGATACGAGGATTACTGATGGGAGCCCTAGAAGATCTTAGCAGCCCAGCAAAACAAGGAGATTTTCAACCTTAGCTTTTTACAGATGTGCCCAGGCCATGATAGCCTTTATCAATATGCTACTGTCTCTGAGCCCCAGGTTGGGACTTGGGCTGAACCCCTACTGCCCTAAGCTGATGATCTCACAGGGACTGGACAAACTGACCTGTACCATGGATCTATTGCTGGACTTTCCTATGTTGAAGCGAGGCTTGGCCCTGAGCCATGGTCCTCCCACATAGCCATATGGCATTGAAGCCATGGAAACCCAGCCTTATCCACAAAGGCCCTATAGCCCCATAATCCTGAACCCAAAGGAGAAGTGATGTGATCAGTAGGGTGGGATGGGGTGATCTTTCATCCCAACAGCACAAGCCCCCTTGTAGAAGGTCCAGTAGTGCTTCTGTCTTTTCCCTAAGCATCTCACCAGTGCTCTGTCTGTGAAGACCTCAAGCACCATTGGGAAATACTCCCTAGCTCACCAGCAAGGGGACCATGGGTGGAAGGGCCAACACTGCAGTCTTGGGTGTGAAAGCGCATTCACCAGGACATTCTTCGAAAGCTGTAGTTAGGAAAGACTTCCCACCCACATCAAACCTGACATGATGGGACCAAAAGCCCTTCAGTGAGTGCCCTCTGCTGGCAAGGCCTGTCACCTTGGACATGGTTCTCCAGTGGTGGCCATCACAGCCTTGATGGTCTGTGGCTGAACCACCTTGGGGAGCTTCGTGCAAATGTGGACTCCCATGGACCATCAGCCCCAGCATCACCTGGAAGCTTGTTAGAAATGCAGAATTTTAGGCCGCACCCCAGACTTACTCAATCAGAACCTGGATTTTAACCTGACTCCCAGGTGATTCATTGATTCATCAGCACATTAATGTTTTTAAAGCACTGAGCTAGGTTTTCTAGATCTTATGCTCCCATCTAATGACCTTGGATTGCTGGAGAAGACAGGAAGACTGAATGAGGATGTAGAAAGCCATTTCCTGCTGTGATTAGTGCTCAGCTGGTCCTGGGAGCCCTTGTTCTTGGATTTGATCATCAATTACTCCAGAAGATGAGGGCTGTACCTCAACCTCCTGCATAAATGACCATAGCAGGCACTATGTTCAGGTGTGAACGCCCAGCACCCAGCACAATGCCTAGTTTGCAGATGGCACTCAATGTTTTTAAATAAATGGGCAATAAATAAATGAGTGAATAAATGCCCTCTAAATTCTCTGCTTCCAAGCCTCAAACTGATGGCCTGACCAAGCACACCAGTAAGCTAGAGGAGACCTGGACAGCCCCCCTTACCAGGGATGGTCGGGGATCCAGGTTGTCCTGCTTTGACACCCCATTCCATTGTGGTGAGGGCTCTCATCTGCAGATGCCCAACCAGCAGATGCTCAGACTCTCCTCCTGACCCTGGGATGGCCCTTTCCATGGGAGCAGCATCATAGTCCCAGATTTTCCAGAGACCACAGACAGATCCCTAAGCCTTGAGTCCTGCTTAGGACCACATTTGAGATGGCCTTCTTAAGGGAGGATAGGATTTCAACAAGGAGAGATGGAAAGGGGTGTCATGAATGAGGGCCTCAAGGGAAGAGAATGCAGGTCCAGTGTGGATGAGGGAAGGGAACACAGATTTCGGATATCCTTAAGAGGTCAAATTGATGGCCGGGCTCGGTGGCTCACGCTTGTAATCCCAGCACTTTGGGAGGCTGAGGTGAGCGGATCACCTGAGGTCGGGAGTTCAAGACCAGCCTGACCAATGTAGGGAAACCCCGTCTCTACTAAAAATACAAAATTAGCTGGGCATGGTTGCACATGCCTGTAATCTCAGCTACTCAAGAGGCTGAGGCAGGAGAATTGCTTGAACCTGGGAGGCGGAGGTTGCAGTGAGCCGAGATCACACCATTGCACTCCAGCCCGGGTGACAAGAGCAAAACTCCATCTCAAAAAAATAAAAAAGAGGTCAAATTGATAAGGCCCAGCAACCCATTGGATGTGGGGCCAGGGAGGGGCTAGGGCCTGACACTTCTCGCAGATCCGGGCCTTGCTCTCTGCTACTGCCTCCCTAATGGGTAAATTAACAGACCCAGGAAGCCTCACTCCCTAAGGGGGGGCAGTGCCTCCTTCTCTGAAGCTCAGGGCAGAGAACATCCCTACAGTGACAACCATGACACCAATATTAATCACTGTCTCCATTTATTGAGTCCTTGTCATATACCAGGTATACAATACCAGGTACTGTGTCCTATATCTTCTCAAAAATGAAATTGAGGTAGCTCTGATTAGCCCCATTTTACAGAGAGATTAAGCCCCCCAAGGCCCCATAGCTAGTAAGCTGCAGGGCTTAAATCTGAACACAAGTTGTCTAACGTCAAAATTCATGTGCCTCACCATTATGTAGTGTTGGCACTGAGGTGCATGACGGGAGGTAAGAACCTGTTCACCTAGGACAGCCGGGATATCAGGGCAGAGACTGTGGCTGAGCCAAGAAGATGGCCACGTACCGTAAGGAGGTGCTAGGAGGCAGGCAGGAAGTGGGTCAGGGCAGGGCAAGGGGAAAACTTCTTCTGTGATCTTAGGGGGCACTTGGAAGTGGCCTTTGCTATGCATGTGCCTATGTGTGAGTACACACATTTGCCAGCCACATGCATGTGCACACTCATACATGTAACCTACAGTCCTGGTTAGTCCATCTCCTGCATTTTGTGTAACCCATAGGCAGGAGAGCTTGGGAAGGGCCCTTTTGCCAGGCTGGGCCAAGCATGGCAGTGGCTTAAAACAGGGCCTCACCACTGCACTCCAGCCTAGGAGACAGAGCGAGACTCCGTCTCAAAAAAAAAAAACAACAAAAAACAGGGCCTCACTTTCTCCGTCTATTAGGGAAGGGCTGGGTGGGCTGAGCCTTCAGGCCGCTTTCTGCTCTGTCAGGGAGAATCCATCTTCTGTCCTGGCTCATGGTATCCTGAAGGGGCACGGTGGAGTAGCCGAGGGCTGGAGAGGGGAGGTGTTTGCAGCCCTGCTCCTGGTACTTGGGAACTGGGACACACCAAAGGAGAAAGGGAAGCAAACTGGCAAATGAAGAAGGTGGAATGAGCACATGGAAGAAATTGGCCAGGCCTATGTTTGTGTTTGGGGTGAGCAGAGAGTCGGGGCATTTACACTCAGGCCAGGTGGGCTTGGGGGTGGGGCATGGACCCAGGGTAGCACTGCCAGATATAGCAAATAAAATAACACGCTGCCCATTTAAATTTGAATTTCAGATAAATAACAATTCTTAGCATAAATATGTCCCGTGTAATATTTGGGACAATGCCCAGTTAAATCTGAATTTCAGATAAGCAAGTATAAGTTTGAGTAAGTCCCATGCAACATTTGTATTTTATCTGGCAGCTCTGACCCAGGGGGCTCCTGTGAGGTGGAAGGTGTGGGCTTCGCCATCACACAGATGTAGCCACAAATCCCCTCCTTCAACCTTTTGTGTTGCTTTCCTCAGCTGTATTGTTTGATGACCTGCCCACCCAAGAGACTGTGAGGACAAACACCCTCTTAGAGGGAGACTCCACGAAGCACAGAGGGGAGTGGAGGAGGCAGCAGGAGACAGGCGCAGTATTGGCCTCTATTAAACTTTCTCCTCTCTCCCATCCCTCGCTCTCTCTTTTTTTTTTTTTTTTTTTTTTGAGACAGAGTTTCACTCTTACTGCCCAGGCTGGAGCGCCATGGTGCAATCTCAGCTCGCTGCAACCTCTGCCTCCCAGGATCAAGCGATTCTCCTGCCTCAGCCTCTCGAGTAGCTGGGATTGCAGGCGCACGCCACCATGCCCAGCTACTTTTTTGTATTTTTGTAGAGACAGGGTTTCACCATGTTGGCCGGGCTGGTCTTGAACTCCGATCTCAGGTTGTCCACCCGCCTCAGCCTCCCAAAGTGCTGGGATTACAGGTGTGAGCCACCGCACCCAGCCTCCCCTTTCTTTTCTTGTTGGACACCCCCTCCCTGCCCCCAGCAACCTTTGACTCTTGGGACACCTAAGGGTCGACACCTGGCTATAGAGCAATCCCTCCTACTATCTCTCCAACCAGCTCCCGGTAGGATAAGGTGCTCTCTTGAGAAATCCCCCACCCTTTCGAGTCAGGGTTCAGGCTCCCCTGGGATCTCTAGTCCTCTAGGGTAGGTGGGTCCTAGGGTCCCCTGCCATCTGGCAGCCCGGAGAGGGGTATTGGATTGCTGAAGGAGTCTCTGAGCGGCCAGTAGAATCCTCCACTTGAGACTAAAAGACCTTTTTAAGCAGCTCCCCGTAGAAGGTGGGAGAGCCAATCCTGATGGACTCTGGCTTGGCAGACAGAAGAGAGCAATTATACCAATTAAGCTCTGGAACAGAATCAACAACCCCCAACAGCGCCTCTCGTTCTCCCACGTGGACTGGGCCCTTCAAGTGATTTCTGATTATAATTCTTACCTGCAGTAATGGGGCAGATTAGCAGGGACCTCACAGGCCAGTTTGGGCTTGCTTAGACTCTGGGGAAACAGCTTAACCTGTCAAGGGCCAAACTGCTTCTCATACTCCCCCAGCTAAAGGCTGAGGCTGAAGCAGGGAGGGAAGGAGGGAAGGAGGGAAGGAGGGAAGGGGACCCTTCGCTGGGGACATAGGGTCCTGGTCTGAATTGACTGAAATGAGATGAGGACCTAACAGGGAGCAAGCGTAGCAGAAGAGCTTTAGGTTAGACAGCAAGAAGTGACCCCCTGACAGCGACCCAGGACAATAGTGTACACTAAGAATCACACTATATCAGAGCCTGAAGGAGCCTTCCCGCCTCACTCGTCTCATATGAGGAGCCTGAAGTCCAGAGAGATAAAGAGAAATGCCCAAAGGCAGAGGTAGGGCTGGGACTCAAACTCAGAGCTTTGCTGGGTGCGGTGGCTCACGCCTGTAATCCCAGCACTTTGGGAGGCTGAGGTGGGCGGATCACCTGAGGTTAGGAGTTCGAGACCATCCTGACCAACCTAGGGAAACCCTATCTCTACTAAAATAACAAAATTAGACGGTCATGGTGGTGCACGCCTATAATCCCAGCTACCTGGAAGGCTGAGATAGGAGAATCACTCGAACCCTGGAGGCAGAGGTTGTGGTGAGCTGAGATTGTGCCATTGCACTCCAGCCTGGGCAACAAGAGCAAAACTCTGTCTCAAAAAACAAAACAAAACAAAACAAAAAAACAACTCAGAGCTTCACTCTACCAGTCTGGTTCCCCCAAAGCGAAGGAATGACAGAGAGACTCACACCTCTCTGTGCAAGATATGGATATGCAAGAAGCATATCTCCTTTGGAAAACAGGGGCCCTTACAGGCCACAGAGGACTAAATCAATCTAATGGACCCTCTCTGGGATTTATTTCTCTAATCCATCTTATATCCTACCAGATTTTAGTCAAATACAAGATAAAGGGGACAGATTCAGGGGTCTGAGTGGGCCATGGACGTCATCAAGTATTCTTTTAAAAACAAGCACGCATGTCAAGCTCCACGCTCAGGGCCTTGCCACAGTACCTGCTCCCTGAGCGCAGGCTGACTTTAAATTCAAAGGTCAGTGTGCCCTAAGGCAGACGAAGAGGAAAGCAGGAGGAAGACGGCAAGTGTCCTCCTCTTCTGTTCCATTCAGGTCAGCCACGACTTGGGTCCCCTCCCTAGCTCTGAGACACATTACATGAGAAGACACAGCAGTCGTAGGACAGAGGGCTTTAGGAGCAGAGAGAGACTGAAACCCAGAATTCGTGAGGTAAGGTGGGTCTGAATGAAGTAGGCTCCACAGGGCTGGGGCACATCCAGGAAGGAATTCCACTTCTCATTCAAGAAGAGGAAGATGGTGCCTCCAGAGTCTCTTCCATGACATGGTCTCATCCTAAGAAAGTATCTCCAGCCAGTCCTAGGACCAGCCAGCCCATCAGGGTTTTGCAGAGTGGGAAAGGAGGGCCAAGGTTCTGTTTCAGATACTGCACACTCAGAGAAGGGGAGCCTCTAGCCAGCTTTCTTACAGTGACTTACAAACTCAGGTTGCTGAATTTAGTGGACTTCTCTGCTCAAACTCCCAAGCCAGCCTGGCTGCCTCCCTCTCTCCTTGAAGCTGCCCATCACTGAGACCCTCCTGAATAGGACTGGCTACATAATGAGAATGAAAAGCCTGTGTTCTAAAATTACTAAAAATCTCAGCCGGGCACAGTGGCTCACGTCTGTAATCCCAGCACTTTGGGAGGCCCAGGCGGGAGGATTGCTTGAGCTCAGGTGTTTGAGACCAGCCTGGACAAAATAACAAGACACCCTCTTTAGAAAAAATTTAAAAGTTAGCCAGGCATGGTGGCATGCTCCTGTAGTCCCAGCTACTCAGGAGGCTGAGGCAGGAGGATCATTTGATCCCAGAAGTCGAGGCTGCAGTGAGCTGTGTTCACGCCACTTCACCCCAGCCTGGACAACAAAGCGAGACCCTATTTCCAAAACAAACAAACAAAAAACTTCAAGATGGCAATAGAGCACTAAACCAGTTGCAGGTCCCTTCTGCTGTCAGGGCCCTGGCAACCACACAGGTCGCAGGCCCTTGAGGTCGGCTCTGCTCCCAAACTAAAAAATCCTCAAAAGCGTGGGCTAGGCCTTCTCCTGTTCTCATTTCCTAACCGTGCCAGTGAGAGGAAGAAAGAGGCTGGAAGGTGAGATACCTTGAGGGCAAAGACAGTTCATTTGACACAGGATTACTGATTGTTTGCCCCTGGCCAACCCCAGGGCTGGTTTTCATCTCTGAACCCCTGACCTCTACTTGGCTACATAGCTGACTTTCAGTTGAACATGGGAAGGGAGAGAATAGAGAAAAGATGTGGGTGGGGAGGGGGACATCTCAGTCGCTGGTTGGAGTAGAGAATGGAGGTTGGAAGGGGGAGGATACTGAAAGTTTAAAAAAAAAAAAAAAAAAGCAGCCACTATGGAAATGGTTATTCTGTGGGGAACATATTCCATGTGGGAGCCGTTGATTGCCTGGAGGGACCAACAGCCCTGACCGAGAGCCTGCCAGGGAAGGCAAGGATTCCAGCAGGGAGCAGGCTGGCACCTGCCGAGCAGTGAGGAGATGCCCTCGGGCCTTCCATAGGCGGCAGGGCCCAGCCTCCCACACCATCACCAGCTGGCAGTGCCAGGTGCCAGCCTCTGCACGGAGGGCTACAGGGCCCCGATGGGGTGGTGGGGCCCCCTGCCCATGGCATGTCCTGGCCCTGCTTGGCAGGAAGGCTTGCTCAACTGGGGAACACGCAGAATCTGCACCCACAGACTCCACCAACTCAGGCATGGGTGCTCATGAGCCTCTGCCTTCCTGCGGACTGACACCCCTCCCAGTCCCTCTCCTGGAGAACACAGCCTGCATTCTGTGAAGTCCCTTTATGGTCTCATGAGGGCTTCCATAAAGCTCTACTGCCCCCCTATCCCTCCCTCACTACCCATCAGACTGCCTGAAACGCCTCTCATTACAGATGGTATCATTCCCTTTGTCTTCAATTCAATAGGATTGGATTAAATCCAATAAACATTCATTGAGTGCCTACTATTATGCCAGCCTTGTGCTCAGTTCTAGTGTTCAAACTTGAATAACACATAGTCCCTTTCCAGAGAACCTCTTACACTATTTACTTTGCTGTTTGATAAAACAATATAAAAACCTTAACTTTTATATTGAGGAGCTAATTGCCAGGTGTGCTCAGCATTTACATATATTATCATAGTTAATCTTCACCCTAGCCCTGTGGAGTAGGAACTTTATGCTTCCCATCTTGCATGCAGAAAAGGAGGCTCAGAGGAATGAAGCCATTGGTCTGACTCCAGAGCTACCACTCAATTCAGGCTTATTGATATGACTTCTCCTTATCAAGACTTGAACATCAGAGCTTGTCCTGAAAGGCCTGTCCCATGTAATGAAAAGAAGCCTTCTCCGTTAAGTAGTTCAGTCCTAGCCAAGGCCTTTAGGGGGCTGAAAACTGGGGCTGTAGCCAAGGGACTAAGCAGTGTGTCTGCACTAGAAGTAGTCACCAAGCCCAGAACCCATATGACTGGACTCCAGAGCCAGTTACAGGAAGCTCCCCTTCAAGCAGGTGCCAGGGATTGACCTACATATAGTCTGGGAAGCTAAGGACTCCCCAGATCCATCATCCCTCCATCTTGGGTGTCGTATGCCTCTGGTGTTCTCTAAGACAACACTGTTCAATAGAGCTTTCTGCAGTGAGAGACATATTCTGTATCCGCCCTGTGGCTATTGAGCTCTTGAAGTGTGGCCAGCATGACTGAGGAACCACATTTTAAATCTTATTTTGTTTTAATTGACACATGCCACAAGTGGCTACCATACTGGATGGTACAGTTCTAAGCAATTAGCCAGGCTCCACACAAGACAGGAAGGATACAGAGATGAATGAATTTGGTTCCTGCCCTCAAGGAACTCATAGTCTAGCAATGAAGATTAACAAATAACCAATTGTGATTGTGTGTGTGTGTGTGTGTGCGCGCGCGTGCGTGTGTTAGACAGAGAGAGAGGAAAAGAGAGTCTGTGTCTGAAAATGGTGTACACCAAGAGTTGAGGAAACGAATTGAAGGGTGTGGAACCTTCAGCCAGGGAGGAAGGACAAACTTCCTAGAAAGGGTAAAGATGGGACATTTGTGTTGAGTCTTGAGGAATAACTGAATTTTCACCAAGTGGATGAGGGTAATGAGCATTTCTGGCAAAGAAGGGTGTGTGCAGAGGTACTGACCAAAGAACAACATGGGAGAGGAGAACAACTCATCTGTGCTGAGAGCAGAGGGTCCTGGGTGACGCAGGGAGTGAGGGCTCAGGGCAGATGGGAAAGGTAGAAGGGAAGAGAACGTGTGGGTCCTTGGGGGCTTTATGGATCTGAACTTTAAATTGTAGGCATTGGGAAGTCTGGGTTGAGAAAGACCACTCTGGTGGGGTGGGAACCGGGGTGTGAAGGCTGGCAAAGGTCTTGTTCCTGCTGATACAGAGGGCGCTATGATTTCAGACGAGTCCCTTTCCTCTCTCCAGGATCAGTGTCTTCACCTGCTTAAGGAGGGGGTTCACTTCAAGAGTCCCTGTGGCTCTGTCCTTCTGAGAGTCTGTACCTTCTTTGGACAAATTCTTCTGTGCTATGTCCCCGTGTCCCCAAGCAGGCCAACTTACAAGCATGTGGTGTTGTGCAGAGGCACAGAGTAGCCAACCCCCACTCCCCGACTCCCCAGGCATCTCAAAATGACCAAATTCTACCATTTGGATAATATTCTTTTCTTAGAGTGTAGAAGCTGCCCGTTATTTTTTTTTTTTTTTTAATCTGGCAAGTATTATTAGGTAGACTTTTAGTGGATAACAGCTTTTTGAGAGAAGCTTCTAGAGATGAGACACAGACTTGGAACACAGGGAGCTTTGGGCCAGAGAGATGAGGAGCTGGGAAAGATGGTCAACAGAGGTGGGAGACAGTAAAAGGCCAACTTCGGAGCTTTGAACAACTTTACCCAAGTGCCCACTTTGGTCACTTTTCTCCCCCATTCCATGGGAAGACCCCTGAAGACATGGGCTGTGTCCTCTCTTTCCCTGGAACTTGCCCACCATGGATATTCAGTCTGTGTTTTTTATCGATCTAGTTTCAGCATTGTTCAGAGGATTGCTTGCTGGGGAGACCGCAGCAGTGGAAGTGAGAGCTGACAGGGACCCCACTTAACCAGGGAGGAAAGGAGACTCTGAAGGACCAAGTGATTTGTCCAAGGTCACAGAGTAAAGAGATGGCAAAGCCAGAGAAGGCATTGGTTTTGAGTCCAGTGTTCTTCGAGTTCAGTGTTCACCTCTCTCCTACCCTTGTCCTCTTGGGAGAAGAAGGTGTTCATCGATTCCTGCCCACCCCCACACACAGTGCCAAGGGGGACCCCTAGAGACACTTCCTGGGGCACTGGTTGAGGAACTTTGAAGACCCTCATCTCTGAGAACCATTCCTTGGCAGCATCCAACACTTGGGGCTCATCCCTTGCATCCCAGCAGTGCCTCTCCCCATCTGGAACCCATCACCAGGCCCTCACAGAGCACACAAGCCATGAAGAGTCCAAAAGTGACAACTCTCGGGAGTCGGAGCCTGGGCACTTCTGGTGGGATAGTCCCATGGTGACAGACAGCATAGGGAGCAGAGGAGGCCAACTGAGCCACCAGAAGCTGGAGTGAGAACTCCACTTTCCTGCAGGGGTGGGGTGGGGGTGATGGTGGATGGAGCCTCGAATTAACCTTTCCATGCCCACTTACAATTGAGGGAAGAAGGGCAGGTGGGAGCTAGAGCAGCACTTTTCTCTTCCTCTCCCCACCCAGGGAAAAAGTTTGTTGGAGGAAAGTGATTTCATCAGCTCTGATTTATGCCATCTAATAAGATCCTTCCCCTCACTGTCAGCCTCTCAGTAGATCAAAGGTGGGATATTAAAATGAAGGCAATTCCAACTGGTTCTCCAGGCTATGCTAATGCCTCAACTCCCCTTTCCCTCCATCTGTCAGGAGAATTGATGGGTGTGCAAGAACCCCTGGGGGGGCAGAGAAAGTGCTTCCTTTCTATACATCAAAGGATGATACCTGAGCATTCCTCCAAGCTATTCCTTGTATTTTATTCAGCAGCAATATATAAAAATAATTACCCACCCTCCAAGAGGCAGGCAGGGAAGTAAGCGCCTCTGTGTGTAGCCTTTATGAGCTTCCCCCAAAGACACAGACCTACAGATCTGGGCAGAAGGCCAGCTTTGTGGGTGACAATCCCGGAATCCTGGGGTGGGAACTACAAAAAGCCATCTCATCCATCCCCCAGCCTCCAGCCATTGAATTTCAGACATCAGGCTGGTTTCTGGGGACCTTCGTGGGCTGTCTGATATGTGCTTGGGAGCTGGGTCCTGTGGTTGCTTGAGGCCTGGCTGCCTGCCCTGGCAAAAGGGTGGCTGTGGTTGGTGGAGGAAGAGGCTGATGGAGATCTTCCCGACTTGCCTCTCCAGAAAGGGGGCAGTGATGTCAGAGGCTTAGGGAATAGAAGTGACATCCCAGAGTTTTAAAGATACTTAAAAGCTGTCCTAGCAGACTTTGTAGTAATAGTCACCAGGGAAAACCAAGGCACGTATCAACACTTCTAAAAGTACCCTAGGAGAAGGGAGAGAAGAAATGGGAAAAGTCCGTATCAACTCTGGCTTCCCACAGGGTTCCAGTCCTTCCCACAATCTATTTTCTCCCTCATTCCCAAGAGCTCCCAGGCTCTGTGTGACCAGTATGAGAACAGGAGAGGTTATACCTGTGTAGTTTCAACTCTCCCCTCCACAGCCTCCCTATTTCCTGGCCCCACATCCCTCCATCCATCAGTTTCTCCGTTCATCCATCTGTCCATCCACTCACACAGACTACACAATCATCCCCACTGTTGTAATCTTGTTTTTCTCTTGCTCAGAATTATCTATGGCTTCTAGTCAACCCCAAACTCTTTGGCTTGGGCTTCGAGATCCCTTCCCTGAAATGACTGTCTCACCAGCATAATTTCTCAGAAGATCTCCCCCAGTTCTCTATTCCATATGCAAATGTGCCTCTCGCCTTACCTCTTTTCCCACAGCGCATGGTTTATTCATCTTTGGATCTTTGTATAGGTTGGTGCCCCTCTTTGAAAGATGTTTCTCCATCCTCTCTTCAAAGCTCTCCTTAAAACTCCTCTTTCTGGAGCCTCCTGACCTAACCTCACATGGTGCTCTTCCCTCCTATACGCAGTATCTTCCAAGTCCTTACTGATTGGTCCACAAGTACCCACCACACCCACACCCCTGTGCTGAAGCCATAATCCCTCTCTAGCCTAGGGAGGAAATGAAGGAACAAGTCAAACACACTCAAGTTGTTTCCAGTTAAAATGAAAGAAAACTTAGCTACCTTCTCACTAAAACACCTATGAAGATATAGAGAGAAAAAACAAACAAACAAAAAGATGTATGCTGGCCAGGCGCAGTGGCTCATGTCTGTAATCCCAGCACGCTGGGAGGCTGAGGCAGGCAGATCACCTGAGGTCAGGAGTTCAAGTCCAGCGTGGCCAACATGGTGAAACCCCCATCTCTACCAAAAATACGAAAATTAGCTGGGCATTGTGGTATGTGCCTGTAGTCCCAGCTACTCAGGAGGCTGAAGCAGGAGAATTGCTTGAACCCGGGAGGCAGAGGTTGTGGTAAACCAAGATTATACGACTGCACTCCAGCCGGGGCAAAAAAGGGAACCCCTCTCAAAAAAAAAAAAAAAAAAAAAAAAAAGACTATTGTATAACTCTGAAAATAATTTATTGAGAGTGTAATAGAAGTTATTTGGCACCCTCAGTAAGGTACAAGAAATCATGACCTCTCTGAAACAGGAACAAAAATCCATAAAAAAAAAAAAAAAGCTAAGACAGAAGAACAACAGCAAAAAATAAAATAAAAAAATAAAAGGCAAATTTCAAAGACAAATTGAAGTGCAAATGGAACTAAGTAACTAAGTGAGATATGGGAAGACTGCAGGGGAACTAAGTTGAAAAAGCAAATCAAATTTGCATTGTAGGTGATAGTGAGTAGACCTAGCCCAGCAAAAAACTGATTTAGCAATGGGGAGAACAAACATAAGACACTCTCCTTGAAGTCAGAATAAAATGACAAAGGGGTGAAAATTATGGAAATAAATATGAGATAGATAGAAAAGAGAACTGAATTTGAACTTGAGAATCATAGGTATTCCAGATGATTAAACCCAGAGTGAATGCAGCAGAAGCACATGATAGCTGTAATTGAAAGAAAACATTTGAGCTGCAAGAATAGTATAGATTTAAGATGTTTATTGTATCCCAAGCAAACTAAGTGGAAAGAATACCTCAACACATTCTGGCAAACATTTCAGTTGTAAGGATAAAGAAAAAAAAATCTTGTAAGCATTCATAAAGAAAAAATATGCTCTCCTTGAAAGAACAAAATGATAAGGCTGACCTCAGAATTTCCTGTCACACTGCATATCAGGGGGAAATGGAGCCTTATGTACAGGATTCTGAGAAAAATAGATTGTCATCCAATAATTTTATTTTTATTTTATTTTATTTTATTTTTTTTGGAGACGGAGTCTCGCTCTGTCGCCCAGGCTGGATTGCAGTGGCCGGATCTCGGCTCACTGCAAGCTCCGCCTCCCGGGTTCACGCCATTCTCCTGCCTCAGCCTCCGGAGTAGCTGGGACTACAGGTGCCCGCCACCACGCCTGGCTAGTTTTTTGTATCTTTTAGTAGAGACGGGGTTTCATCGTGTTAGCCAGGATGGTCTCGATCTCCTGACCTCGTGATCCGCCCGTCTCGGCCTCCCAAAGTGCTGGGATTACAGGCTTGAGCCACCGCGCCCGGCCGTCATCCAATAATTTTATATTGGCCACAAAAAAATATATTAGTTTGCCACAAAAAAATATATTCTCAACTATATAAAAGATCAGAAATATAGTTGCCATTTGTTGTTCTTGGGGAAAAAATTACTTGAAAATATACTACAGGCAATCAAGAGAGATAATTTTTAAATGAAGAACTCAAGAATGGGGAATTTGGCAGAGCACAGTGGCTCATTCCCAACATTCTGGGAAGCCAAGGCAGGCGGATGTCAGGAGTTCGCGACCAGCCTGTCCAACGTGGTGAAACCCTTTCTCTACAAAAAATACAAAAATTAGCTGGGCATGGTGGCACGTGCCTGTAGTCCTAGCTACTAGCGAGGCTGAGGCAGGAGAATCGCTTGAGCCCGGGAGGCAGAGGTAAGATTGTGCCACTACACTACAGCCTGGGTGATAGAGCGATACTCTGTCTGAAAAAATAAAATAGTCCAGGAGCGGTGAGTCACGCCTGTAATCCTAACACTTTAGGAGACTGAGACGGGTGGATCGCCTGAGGTCAGGAGTTTGAAATCAGTCTGGCCAACCTGACAAAACCCCGTCTCTACTAAAAATACAAAAATTAGCTGGGCGTGGTGGCGCATGCCTGTAATTCCAGCTACTCGGGAGGCTGAGGCAGGAGAATCACTTGAACCCAAGAGGCAGAGGTTGCAGTGAGCTGAGATCACGACACTACACTCCAGCCTGGGCGACAGAGTGAGACTCTGCCTCAAAAAACCATAATAACAATAAAATAAAATAAAATAATGGTGAATTCTTCTTGGCTTTTACTTCCAGGCAGGATTGGAGTAGCAGTTGTTTTTGCCTCAAACAACTGAAAAGCAATAGGTTTGAGGCATTGGACAACAGGCAGCATAGGACTGTGATTGCTGAGAGCTGGGAGGCATATGCTGTGAGCCTTGTGATTGGCCGAGTTTCTGCCTGGAGAGGGTGTCCAGGCTGCAGGACAAAGAGAGGGAACTCAAGCAGAACTTGTGTTCACTCTAAGTTGAGGAGATAGCGTGCAGAGTTCAGGGAAGCCAGGGTGGCTAAAATTTGACGGATAGAGTACCTAAAAGAGAGAGAGAGGGAAATGGGGGAGAGAGAGATGGGAGGAAGGAGGAGGAGAAGGCAGGGAGAAGGAGAACAATGGAAACATCAATTAAGCCTTTAAAAAGTATAAAACATGATAGACGTGAGACAAAACATCATTTATATTTTTCCAGAATATAACTCATTTTCTTAAAATAATTTAATATATTAGCACAGATGGAAAAGATTTTGATGAAGTGGATAGTTTTCAGGAAAAGATAATGCCCAAAACTGACTAAGAAGTAGAAAACCAAAGAGATCAAACACTAAAGAAGAAATTAGAAATGTTATCAAAGAATTTGCTCTTCAAACACAGGTTTGGGGTCCAGGAAATTTGTCCGTAAATTTTTCCAAACTTTCAAGTAAAAAATAATTTTCATGCTCTATAAATTGTTCCAGGGATAGAAAAGGCTGGAATGATACTCAATTCATTCTTGGAACTCAGTTTAACCCAATAACAAAAGCGATCAAAGAGAGTACAGAAAACAAGCTATAGCCCATTCTCATTTATGAATATTTTATTAGGATGCACATATTGTAATTACAATACTGGCAATAAACCATAGTAAGAATAATCTACCACCATCAAGATGGGATTATCCAAAGAATACTGTGATGTTAAAATAATAAATTCTATTATAGTATAATGGGTTTAGTATACATAACTGTAATATATACTAAAAAAAACCACTCAGCCACATTTAAAACTTCTAATTTAAAAAAAAATGTAAAATATTGAGATAGAGAAATACTTTCTCAACATGGTAAACTCTATTATCTCAAAGGATATCCAGTATCATACTTAATGAGAAAATACTAGAGATCCTCCTCTTAAAATCCAGAACAAGATAAATATGTTCCTTGTCATAATTGCTAATAGTCATTGTTCTGAAAGCTCTAACACAAAAGACAGGAAACAGAAATAAGCGGTATAATTATTACTTACAAATAATATTAGATATCTAAAAATTCCAAGAGATTCAATGATAAAGCCTTAAGATTAATAAGATAATTTAATTTAATAAAGTGATCAAATACAAGATGAATGTGTACGCCTCAATACTTTCCTAAATTCCAACAATAAACAGAAGAGACAATGATGAAAATACCCCCTTTACATTAGCGATAGCCACCAAGGAAAGCTCATAAACAAACACAACCCAATAAATATGGAATAATTCTAACAAGAAATGAGTCGTTAATGAAAAAAAACCAAAAACTATAAAAAGATTACCAAGATATGTAAAAGATGTTTTGAATTAAGAGAAATAATAAATCCTGTAGGAGAAGACTATATTTTTTAATTATGTAAAGCCTCTACAAATCAACTTATAGACAATGTAATTCCAATTAAGATCCCAGTGGGACATTTTTGGCAGGAAGTGACGGCACCCTCATAAAATAAAACTAAAGTTCATGTCATATAATAAATAGGTGAGCAAAATATAACAGAAAAATGAACAGGGACTTCCCCTATTAAATATTAGAAACTTAATAAAAACCACAAAGAAATTATCATATCTAATAAATGAGTACAGCAAAGCTGCAAGATACAAGATCAACATACATAAATCAATTGGATTTCTGTACACTTGCCATGAGTATTCCAAAAAAAGAAATTAAGAAAATAATTCCATTTAAAATAGCATCAATATTTTGGAATAAATTTTAAGGAATAAATTTAACAAAAACAGTGCAAAACCTGTACTCTCAAAACAACAAAACACTGTTGAAAGAAATTAAAGAACACCTAAATAAATGGGAAAATATCCCACATTCATGGATTGGAAGATAATATTGTTAAGATGGCAATACTCAACAAATTGATCTACAGATTCAATGCAACTACTATCACAGTCCTAGTGGCCTTTTTTCAGAAATTGACAAGCTGATTCTAAAATTTATATAGAAATGCAAGGGAGCAAGAATAGTCAAAAAAATCTTGAAAATAACAAAGTAGGAGGACTCACCCTTCCCAATTTCAAAACTTACTACAAAGCTACAGTAATGCAGACCATATAGCACTATATAGTAAGGATAGATATATAGATCAATTGAATAGAATTCAGAGTCCAGAAATAAATTCTTACATTTACAGGCAATTGATGATCAAGAAGAGTGCTAAGACAATTCAATAGGAGAAAATAGGCTTTTTAAAGAATAGCATTTGGGATGACAAAAAATGTTGTGCTGGAACAAGTGGATATCTACATGCAAAAGAATGTAGCTGGACCTCTACCTACATTGTGTATGTGTGAACCATATACAAAAATTAAAATGGTTTAAAAACCTAAAACTACTAAATTCTTAGAAAACAACATAGGCATATATCTTTCTGGCCTTGGATTAGGCAATGATTTCTTAGATATAACACCAAAAGTACAACAAACAAACCAAAAAATAGACTAATTGGACTTCATTGAAATTAAAAACTTTTGTGCTTCAGAAGATATTATAAAGAAAGTGAGAAAGACAAAAGACAGAATGGGAGAAAAACATTTTCAAACCATATATCTGATAAGGGCCTTATATCTTTAATATAAAGAACCGTGACAACTCAACAATCAAAAGACTACCCAGTTAAGAAAGAGGCAAAGGATCTAAATAGACTTTTCTCCAAAGAAGATATACAAATGGCCAATAAGTACATAAAATGATCCTTAACATCATTAGTCATCAGGGAAATGCAAATCAGAACCACAACAAAATACCACTTCACACCCACTAGGATGGCTATAATAAAAAAGACAATAACAAGTGTTGGCAACAATGTGGAGAAATTGAAATGCCCATACAATACTGGTAGAAATATAAAATGGTGCAGTCACTTTGGAAAAGAGTTTGACAGCATTTCAAAAAGCTTTACATAGAGTTACTGTATGACCCAGCAATTCCATTTCTAGTTATATACCCAGGATTACTGACAACATATGTGTACATAAAGATTTGTACACAAATGTTTTTAGCAGCATTATTCATAGTAACCAAAAGGTAGAAACAGCCCAAGTATCCATCAACTGATAAAGAGGTAAAATAAAATGTGATATATCTATACCAAGGAATATAATTCAGCTATAAAAAGGAATAAAGTGGTCAGGCGCAGTGGCTCACGCCTGTAATCCTAGCACTTCGGGAGGCTGAGGAGGGCAGATCACCTGAGGTCAGGAGTTCAAGACCAGCCTGGCCAACATGGTGAAACCCCATCTCTACTAAAATACAAAAATTAGCCAGACATGGTGACATGCACTTGTAATCCCAGCTACTCAGGAGGCTGAGACGGGAGAATCGCTTGAACCCGGGAGACAGTGGTTGCAGTGAGCCAAGATCGCACCCCTGCACTCCAGTCTGGGTGGCTGAGTGAGATTCTGTCTCAAAAAAAAAAAAAAAAAGTACTGTTACACACATAAATATATACATGGATGAACCTTGAAAACATTATGCTAAGTAAAAAAGCCAGACATTAAAAGCTACATATTATATTATTCCATTTATATAAAATGTCCAGAACAGGCAAATCCAAAGAGACAGAAAGCAGATTACTGGTTGTCAGGGTCTGGGGGAAGATGTGATGGGGAGTGACTGCTAATAAGTAAGGATTTTCTTTTTGGGGTGACAAAAAATATTCTAGACTTATAGGTGATAATTGCACAACTTGGTAAATATGCTAAAAATCACTGAAATGCATACTTTAAAAGAGAGAACTTTATGCTGTGCAAATTATATCTCAATTTTTAAATATTTAAAGCTAAAAGTTTTATAATAGTGATGTATTAGCACAATTTTAAAGAGACAATAAACCAGACGCTGGCATGATACGTAAAGTAAGCATATGTGTTTGTAAGAGTATGTGTACTCATAGAGAAATACACAGAAATGTTAACAAGCATTGTGGCTGGGTGGTAGAATTGTGGGCGATTTTTATTTTCTTCTTTTTATTTTTTGTATTTTCTAAATTTTCTACAATGAGTCAGAGCAAAAATAAACATGTTTTTAAAAACAAAGTGCGTCAGTGTATAATTAAGTCCTGGGCTGTTGGAGAGCTGAGCTGAGGGGGGCCGGCCAAGGGAGTGCTCCACGGACTCTGCAGCCTGAGCGGGGAAGGGTGCTGGAGAGGGAGATGAGGAACAGGCAGTGGAAAGGGATTTGCTTAATTTCACCTGCTCTGTGTCCCACCTGTGCCTGGATTTCCTATCCAATCAGTCACCAGGTCCTGGGAATGGAATCTCAAGGCCACACCCCCTCCTCCTGACCCCAAGGCCACTGCTGTGGTCCAGGCCCCCTCCTGAAGTGATCTCCTAACTGGCCTCACTCATGGCCCATGGCAGAAGCTCTGGGGTCCACTATGGACAGCTAGGTCCACGTGCTTCTCTGGGACACACATCTATCTGTTTCCATGAAAACCCTGTGGTGAACCTCCCTCACCTGTGAGGTAGTCCTTAGCTGGTCACCTAAAGCCATGGTCCTCTCTGCAGACTTATCTGCTACACACAGGTCTTCCTTCAAGCGGGCAGGCAGTGCTACAAGCACAGGAAGCTGTGCCTGCACCAAACCAAGCTGCCATTCTCTAAATCAATGTCACACCCCATCCCCGTGCCCCCAATTCACTGCCTTCACACTTCACTCAGGCTTTCCCTCCTAGCAAAAGATGTCTTTTCAACTCTTTTCTCTTTCTGTTTCTCTTTGTGTGTGTGTGTGTGTGTGAGAGACATACAGACAGAGTCTCACTATGTTACAGCCCAGGTTGTTCTTCAACTCCTGAGTTCAAGAGATCCTTCCGCCTCAGCCCCCCAAAGTACTATTACAGGTATGAGTCACCTCATTCAGCGTCTACCAGTTCAACTCCTATTCTACCTTCAAAACTGGCACAGTGCTGGCACATTCACCCAGCAAATACTTGCTCCTCCCCTTCCCACAGCACTCTGGACTTTGCATATGTACCTGCTGTATTTATTCTAGCATGTACTATTTGTGAACATGTCTCACAGTCCTTATTTGGTAACGAACTCACTGAAGGCAGGCACATCAGCGCCTGGCATGGGGAAGTGTACAACACGGATCCGCAGAATGCAAACATAATGGAAGGAATGACCTACATTCACTCACGGCAGGGGCAACTCACCACCAGAGGGACCATTCCTGAGGTCAGGGGTGGAGGAAGTATCTTTTCCTTCCTGGATAATCTAGTTTTGCTGCAAAGCCTGACCAGAGGTGAGGAACCCCTCAAGTCTATCCCACTCCAGCTCCTCACAGTCAGAGTTTCTCTGAGCTGCACAAAGCGTCCTGCCTCAGGCTCCCTCCCTGGTGGAAAATGATGTGGTAGGAGCCAGTTCTGGAGATTAGTCTAACAAGAATAGTAGGCTGGGTGCAGTGGCTCATGCCTGTAATCCCAGCACTTTGGGAGGCCAAGGCGGGCAGATCACTAGGCCAGGAGACCGAGACAGTCCTGGCTAACACGGTGAAACCCCGTTTCCACTAAAAATACAAAAAATTAGCCAGGTGTGGTGGCATGTGCCTGTAGTCCCAGCTACTCGGGAGGCTGAGGCAGGAGAATTGCTTGAACCCGGGAGGCAGAGGTTGCAGTGAGCTGAGATTGGGCCACTGCACTCCAGCCTGGGCAACAGAGCGAGACTCTATCTCAAAAAAAAAAAAAAAAGAATAGTAGGACCATCTTGGCCAGGCGCAGTGGCTCACGCCTGTAGTCCCAGCACTTTGGGAGGCCGAGGTGGGTGGATCACGAGGTCAGGAGTTCGAGACCAGCCTGGCCAACATGGTGAAACCTCGCTTCTACTGTAAATACAAAAAATTAGCCGGGAGTGGTGGTGGGCACCTGTAATCCCAGCTACTCGGGAGGCTGAGGCAGGAGAGGAGAGTCGCTTGAACCCAGGAGGCGGAGATTGCAGTGAGCCGAGATCGCACCACTGCACTCCAGCCTGGGCAATAGAGCAAGACTCCATCTCAAAAAAAAAAAAAAAAAAGAATATTAGGACCATCAGTTATCACACACTCAGGATGTACCTGGCATTGTGCTAAGTCTTTCTATACGTCATCTCATGAGTCTTCGAAACAACCACTTTATTATTCCCAGTTTATAGATTGCAAAAATGAGGCTCAGAATGTTTGGACAATTTGGTAATGATCCTTTATCTAGAAAATGGCAGAGCTGGTTTTCACAGAAAAGCAGTACTATTTTCAGAGACCCTAAAATCACACACCACCCTTTCAGCTAAAAGGAGACAGATTATTTGGGCTGCCACATAATATCGCGGCTCCCCAGACTGAGCCGCGACTCGAGTGTGCTGGCCCCTATGTCAGGATGTCTTCCTGCTGGGTGTGTTGAAGCCCTCGATTAAGGGGCGTGGTGAGAGTGCCCATGCATGTGCCTGACACAATGCTTGGCACCCAGCAAATGCTCCCTAAGGCTTACTTTCCTTCTTCCCTCTGACTTTAAAGTCTCAGAGCAGTCTAGACACAGTCAGATTCAGTCAGGGAGAGAGAGGAGACAGGAAGCATAGCCATCTGGCTTGGGCTGGGCATGGAGCCCTTTCTCAAACTTTTCAGACTTGCCAAAAGGCTACCATTTAGTGTCCCAATCCCACAAGTCCGAAACCAGATCTCTAGGCAGTACCTAAAGGCTATGTATTGTCAGTGCCCTGTTCCTTTCCACAACCTGAATTCTTGTCAGGTTCTTCTCCATGCCTCTGGCAGCAGGTAGTTGCTGGCAGACTCTGGTCCAGCAGGGCATTTGGCTCAGCTGGTGCTGGCTGAATTACACAGCAATCCTGCTGCTAACCGCCCATGGTACCTTTCATCTACGGGAGCCCAGGGCCTGCACCCACTTTACAGATGGGAAAGCCAAGGCGAAGAGACAAGAAATAGTTATAAAGAGTGAGGATGCCTGGTTCTGGTATTTAGTGTTCCCCATGTGTTCCCCAGCAGGCCCAGAGTCAGATGGAATTATTCTAGGGGGGCTTCCTGGAGGAGGTGAGGGCTGTATTGGTGCAAGCAGTATAGTCAAGGCTTCCCAGAAAGGAAAAGGAAAGACTTCCTAGTCTGAGAAACAGCTTAAGCCAAGGCACGGAGGTAGAAAGACAGGCTTGGGGAGGTAGGGGGAAGAAGGGGAAGTGGCTTCGCTGGAGTAGAGAGCAGGGTATAGGTGAAAACAGGTATAATTTAAAGGAAGATTTGCCCCAGCTGGTCAGCAGTCTGTGGGTGGTTTCTGATCAGAGGAGTGAGATGACGTAAGTGGTGCCATGTGATGACTTGGAGGAGCCCTGGGCACCCCCTTCACCACACCCTCTCCAACCTATTTCACCTCAACAAAAGGCAGAACTAAGAATCCGGGGACTATTCGTTTGCCTCCAGTCTCCCCCTCATCCCCTCAGTCTGACACACACCAGTCTGGCCCCTCCCTTGTCAGTCCTCCTTCTCCCTCCTCTTCTCTCTCTTTCCCCTTTCCCTCTCCACTTTCCCATCTCCTCTCCCTTCCAGGTGGGCTCCCCTCCAGCCTCCCACACTCTAGATGTTCTGAGGCGGGGGTTACTCTAAGGCCCTTCAGGCCCCCAGTTAGCAGATGTGCAGCTGAGAGGCAGCTAATGGGGACCAGGGGAGGATGCCGGGCTGGGGCTGGGAGCAGATACAGCTGCATTGGCCCCAAAGGCCTGGTGGCTCCCCGAGGAGCCCAGCAGCCTCATTCCCGTCAGCTGCAGCTGTCAGCAGGCAGGAAAGGGGAAATGGCTGGGGGAGTCCTGCCTGGAGAATAGAGCCTCCTGGCTTCCCAGCTGGGAGGGATCTGAGGCTTCCTCTTCTTCCCCCTCCTGCTCCCCACACCCCAACCTAGAGCTCTGGAAATGGTGAGTGCCCCTATGTAGTCTTCAATGCTGCACCTGTAGCCCCTGCCTCTCCTTTCCCCACGAAGGCTCAGGGGCTGCAGGGACACAGATCATCCTCACATAGCAGGTAATTCTAAATAATGTGATTGTTGGCTGCAGAAGACACTGGACAGCTTTTTTTAAATAACAAGTTTCTGTTCCCATTCCTGTTTTATTTAGGGTGATCCATATACGAGTGTGCAGGCTCTGACAACACACTATCAGACAGTGGAGGCCTGCAGCCTCCTTATATACCTTCTCTCTGTGAATTCACAGCACAGAGGGCCAGTGCTTGCAACGGCAAGCCAACAGCATTGCCTATATCAGGCCGTCATCCATGATCATCTCTTTTTAAACCCCTTGGGTAGCTTTCCTGCTTTTACTCCCCTCTCAGCTCTGTCTGTTATGCCACCTCCCCGAAACATGACAGCAGAGGGCAGGCAGGGCCCTTCTCCCCCAGGTCTGTTCTTCCTCAGAACTTCTTGTGTGTTCTGAGGAAGAACGTAGAGGAAGGGGGGAACCAGGGAGTTATGGCAGAAAAAGCATGGACTCAGGAATCAAGACGTACCTGAGTTTAAATTCAAGCTCCAGATCTTACAGATTGTGGGTTACCGAGCAAATTACGTAACCTCTCTGGTCCTGTTTTCCCATTCATTAAAATGTACAATTATAAGCAAAGACCACTCAGTGCCTACTACGTGCCACATATTGTACTGGCAATGGGGAATCCTGAATTTTAAAAAAGGACATCCAGTCTGGGTGTGGTGGTTCACTTCTGTAATCCCAGCACTGTGGGAGGCCAAGGCTGGCAGATCACCTGAGGTCAAGAGTTTGAGACCAGCCTGGCCAACATGGTGAAACCCCATCTCTACTGAAAATACAAAAATTAGCTGGGTGTGGTGGTGGGCGCCTGTAATCTCAGCTACTCAGGAGGCTGAGGCAGGAGAAACGCTTGAACCTTGAAAGTGGAGGTTGCAGTGAGCCAAGATTGTACCACTGCACTCCAGCCTGGGTGACAGAGCGAGACTCTGTCTCAAAATAATAAATAAATAATAAAAATAAAAAATAAATTAAAAAATAAAAAAGGACACTCACACTCCACCCCCGTGGAACTCAGGGTACAGAGGGAAACAGGATGAGATAAGAGAGTAACAGTAGGATTGAAGGCTGTTCTGGGAGTGCAGCACAGAGGCAGCTGAATGAATCAGAAAAGGCCTCCTTCAGGAGGAGACATTCAAGCTAAGACCTAAAGGATGAGTAGGAGGTGAGAAGGATGAATTAGGCTGGTGAGAAGAAGGAGAATTAGAAGCAAGCATTCCAGGCAGAGGGAACAGCAAAGCACAGGAGCACAGGCTGCAGGCCCAAGGGAACTGCAAGTTACTCAATCTGACTACAGCATAGAGTGGGAGGGGAAGTGGTGAGACATGGGCGGGAGCCAGGTCGTGGGTGCATTGTACGTTAGCCAAGGAGTTTGGGCTTTGTCTTCAGGACAATTGGGAGCCAATTGAGAATTTTAAGCAGGGGAGTGACATGATCACATTTGTGTCTTAAGATCCATCTGGTTGCAATGTGGGGAAAAGACTGGAGTAAGTTCAGAGTAGAAGCTGGGGGGCCTGTAAGGAGGCTGTTACAGCAGCCCAGGCAAGGGATGATGGCGGGCAGACAATGGTGGCCACCAGGAAGTAAGGAGAAGAGGACCTACTCCAGAGCGAACAGGATGTACAGTCACTGGGACTTGACTGATTGGATGCAGTGGTAAAAGAGTTAAGGATGACACCCAAGTCTCCGAATTAGGGAACTAGATGATGTTATTTCTTGAAACAGAGCATGTGGAGAAGGAATATGCATGGGAGATGATGGACTTACTTTGAGAAATGTTCAGTTTGAAAGTTTGAAGCCCCGTGAGTCATGCAAGTGGAGACTCCAATAGGTCGTTCATTGTACCAATCTAAGCTAAAGCTAAGGCTTGAGAACCATCAGTTCACAGGTAGTTACTGAGTCCACAGGCAGATGAGAAACTCCCAGGGAGAAACTGAGGCACAGATAGGGCAGAGCCCCCAAAGAATTGTGCCATTTGTAGGATGGCCAGGGGAAGAGGAGCTTGCAAAGAGAATCGAGGAGTGACTAGAGAGGAGAGATCTAGGAGAAGGGGTTCTCCTTACAGAAGGCACAGGAAGAAAGGACTTTAAGGAGAGAGCGGGCAACATTATCACATGCTGCTATGCAATCAAATAAGGGCCGGAAAGCACCTTATCAGAAGGGTAAGAATGCTTCACCTGTTGATGAAGAACTGATGGACACCACTGGCGTGGACTGTGAAGGGGAGGAGAGAGCGAAGTCAGGAGTCGGCTGCAGTGGAGCCTCAGTGAGTGGTACTGGTGGCCCTGCTGCTGAATGGAGATCAGCCTGAGGAAGATGCCTGGTATCTGTCATGCAGGAGATGTTCAAAGAAAGTTTCTTTCCTCTTTCCCTCCATTCCAACTCCTGCCTTCTCTCCTCTTCCCAACTGTGGTGCCTTGGCTCCCAGGAGAGGGATGGGGCCAGGGTCACCTCTGCTGATGGTCCTCTGTGGCCTCCAGCCCCAGAAAGGTGCGCACTCCCTACTCACCATGCAATAAAGGCAGGACACCTTCCAGAGAAAAAGTGGAATTCTTCTAGGAAACATGGGGAGGGTAGAGAGAGCCGGACTTGCCCTATTTCCTTGGAGAAGAGATTGCTTTGCAAGGGGACAGCAACGATGTCCTCTCTGTGGGCTGCCAGGGCCCTGAAGGCACTGCATCCTTTCAGTGACTGCCACCCCACAGCAGCACATCCCACCAAACACCATGGGCCTTGCTTCTCCCTCTCCATAGTCCAGACCCCTCCCAGGACCCTCAGAGCCCTCCAGACCAGGCCTTGCTGGAGTCATTTAAGGGAGAGCAGAGGAAGGAGCTGGCTCCAAGTCCCAAAACAGGTGTTAGGGTGGTGAGGGAGGGACGCAACTTTGGCAAGAGTCCCCCGGATGGGGTCACATTCCAGAACAACTGATCTTAGAGCCATCTGGTTGCAGTGGTCACAGAGGCTCATAAATAGATCATCCCCTTCCAGAGCCAAAGCATCTGCAGGCCTGGTCTGGGTTCCAGCTAGCTGCAGCGTCACCACTGATTCACTGGGCGACACTGGGAAGTCGCTTCCTTTCTCAACTGCTTGGTTTCCTCATCTGCAAAAGAGTCAGTTGGACTAAGTGACCTCCATGACGCCTTCCAGCCCCAGTATTCTAAGGTCCTGTGGTCTCAGGAGGGCAACCTCCACCCACGCAGCCTCAGCCGGTGGCCAGGGCAGGAGCCCGGTGTGCTTGCCGCCTTTTCCGGTTGCTGTGTGGATTTCCACCCTCCAGCAAGTGGCTGGCAGCCACCTGGGCTCCAACAGCTCATAAACAGATGGAAAATTACTCATACACTCTCGAAAAAGATCACACTTTCCCAGCCCCCGACCCTTCTTCTCTCATCAGGATGGCTGAGGCACCGGGGAGGAGGAGGGGGCAGGCAATGGCTCCAGGGGTGTGGCCAGTGGAAGGCTGCTGCAGGCCACAGGTGCTGGCTCCACTCTTCCTGGCTGCAGCCTGAGCTTTCTCTCACCTCTCTGGGATTCTCTAAGGATACTCCCAGAAAACATCATGAAGGGATCAGAGTGAGATGGTCATATACTTTCTCTTGCCCCCAGGCCAGGTGAGGAGAGTGTGACTCTAACATACCTTCCCAAGAAGGTACTCTAGCCTTTTCCCCTTTGTGTGGTATAGACAGCTAGGAAGTTCTTCCCAAAGTCTAACCTTTATCTGTCCAACTGCATCGCCCAAGAGGTCATCCAGTACCTTTCACTGCCTCCAAGTGGGTCCACAACCAAATCAGTCTAAACCTTACATTTCCATCCCACGTGTACAAGTGACTGCAGGGGTATAAAAAGGGGTTCTAAGGGTTGAAGACTTTCTGCAGAAAGTCCTTAGGGCCTAGGGGACAGACCTATGGACAGCTGATAATGATTGCTGTCCATCTCAGCTGAGGTTGGGAGAGGATGCAGAATGTCCCAGAAGCTCCTGAACAAAAGAACAGTGATTCCCAATTTTGAATTGCATACTAATCCCCTGGGGGGTGGAAGGATGGGTCCTGTTAAAATGCAGAATCTGCATCAGCAGGTCTGAGGTTCTGCACTTACAACATACTCCCAAGTGATGCCGATGCTGCTGGCCCATGAAGCTCACTTTGAGGGGCAAGGATCGGAGCAGTGGCTCCCAAACCTAGCTCTGCATCAGAATCACCTGGGAAGATTTTTTTTTTAATGCAGATTCTTGGGCCCCAGCCCTAAAGATTCCAGTTCAGGAAGTCTGAGAAGGGGCCTGAGGATCTACACTTTTTAGCTTCCCTAGTGCTGTGAGGTAGACAGCTTTGGGAACTAGACCTCAAGGGTCCCTCACAGCTGCCCTTCTGCATAAAGTCATGGCTAAGAGCATGCATGAGCTTGGTATTCAGATGAACCATTTTACCAAGTGATCAATTCCCTATATCTTCACTTCCCCATCTATAAAAAGGGATCACAGGACCTCCTTTAGAGGCTTGTTGCAAGGAATGAGGTAGTCTGCCAAGGATTAGCCTAGAGCCTGGTAACATTGTAAGCACTCACCAAATATTAACTACCAATATGATTTTTATTACACACACTGGGCTTCACCTGGTTTTCATCATTTTAGTCAACTCTCTTTTAGCTTTTATATACACATTTTACATCATGTTCGCTTGCACTGACTTTTCTATCACAGTAATTTAAGTGCACAGAATGGGAGAATGTATGGGAAGGAAGGGATGAAGATGGGGTCTTGGTGTATCTAATAATATTCCTACATCAGACCAAGAGCTGCTGAAAAGGCAGGGCCCTTGTTTTATTATTTATCTGAGTATCTCTTGTGTTAGGCATTTCAAGCACTCGTCAAAGTTTACAAAAACAAACAGATGGACAGAGGGATGGGGGATGGATAGATGGATGGATGGAGGGATGGGGAATGGATGATGGATAGATGAAGGGAGAGAGGGATGGAGGGAGGAGGGATAGGGATGGAGGAAAGGGGAATGGATGGATGGAGGGAGGGATGGAGGGATGGGGGAGGGAGGGATGGGGGATGGATGAATGGATAGATGAAGGGAGGGAGGGATGGATGAATGGATGGAGGGAGGGAGGGAGGGACAGAGGCAGGGAGGGATGGGGTGGATTAATGGATAGATGAAGGGAGGGAGGGATGGATGAATGGATGGATGGACAGAGACACACCAATAGTTTGGTCTCCTCTTCCCTCCTGACAGACCCAGAACTCAGGCCAGGGCTCTGCACTGGCATCAGCTGCTCAGGAAGGGGCAATAATACAAGAGGAAGGAGAGGTGAGGAGAAACCATGCCTCTGTCCTCTCCCCATGGGGGAGGGATCACCCACCTCCTGGCCCCGCCTGGGGGCTTAATTGCACCTACACCAAATCTGAGCTTTCAGTTTGCAACACCCGGGGTGCTCTTGCCTCAGGCCTTTCAGGCCTTGGCCTGCTTGAGCTCTGTGGGGCGCAGAGGGCAGGAACGGTCCTGTCAGAGGAGAACATTCTGGCCCAAGAAGGCCCCAGCACCATAGCCAGAGAGGGCCAGTAGGAAGGCTGAGGAGCCCCACAAGTCTGAGCTGAGGTGCCTCCGGTGGGGCCGAGGCCCCGCACTGCTCCTGGGTGGCCCAACTTGGGCCAACTCTGTCCCAGACCGGCATTTACGGCTGAAAGAATCACCCCTGATCCCCTGGCCCAGCCCACCACGAACACTCTCCTAGCATCTCTCAGGAGCCAAATTACCCATGTTCAGACGCTTGTGGGCTGCAGGGGGCTGCCCGCCCGCCCACCCACCCACCTCAGAGCAGCCTCTGCCCCAAACACATGTGGTAATCAACTCCCGGAACCTTGGGAAGATCCAAATACAGTAGCATATAATCACGGAGCCCAAAATAGCCATGCCAGGGAGGCCATCTGCCACCTCGTGCATCCCTGGGGACCCCTTGGCTGGGCCCTACAGCACAGCTGGGCCTTAGGGCCCTCTGGCTGGCAGGCAGGATGGGTGGTGCCAACAGGGTTCACAAGATCACCTGCACAGCTTGCAGGCAGATTTTGGAGGGGGCTTTTCCACAGCAGACTGGGCATCTTTAAGATGAGGCCTTAGATCAGGGCACCCCAGACCTCGGCCTTGTTGCCCTTGTTGCTCCATTCTCCATCCAGCTCTGGGCCTCACTTGGCCAGATGCCCCCATGGTGGGCACAGCCGGCTCAGGGCTACTGCCCACTCTAATCCTCCTGTTTTCTTTTTCCTGACTCTAGCCTCAGCTTCTCACCCCCAAGTGCTCTCTCACAGGGTCCAGGCCCACTTTCCCTCCTCCCCTTGTAGTGGGTGAAATGGAGGACCCAGAAGATATACAACTCCCAGAACCTGTAAATGGGACCTTATTTAGAAAAGGGGCCCTTGCAAATGTATTAAGGATCTTGGGGTGAGATGGTCAGGATGATCCAGGTAGACCCTAAATCCAATGATAAGTATCCTTATCAGAGACCACAGAGAGACACAAAGAGAAAGAGGAGAAGGCCACATGAAGGCAGATGGCAGAGACTGGAGTGATGCAGCCACAGGAACGCCAGCAGCCGCTGGAAGCTGGAAAAGGCAAAGAAGGACGCACCCCTAGTGCCCTCAGAGGTCAGCAGCCCTGCTGACACCTTGATTTAGAACTTCTGGCCTCAGAACAATGAATGAATGCATTTCAATTGTTTTAAGCCACCCAGTTTTTGATGTTTTGTTAAGGCAGCCCTGGCATACCAATACCATATCCTTTTCTTCTATAACAATGGTCCTTAATTTTCAGTGTGTGTCAGAATCACCTGGAGAGCTTGTTAAGATACAGGTGGGGCCGGGCGCGGTGGCTCAAGCCTGTAATCCCAGCACTTTGGGAGGCCGAGACGGGCGGATCACAAGGTCAGGAGATCGAGACCATCCTGGTTAACACGGTGAAACCCCGTCTCTACTAAAAAAATACAAAAAACTAGCCGGGCGAGGTGGCAGGCGCCTGTAGTCCCAGCTACTCGGGAGGCTGAGCCAGGAGAATGGTGTAAACCCGGGAGGCGGAGCTTGCAGTGAGCTGAGATCTGGCCACTGCACTCCAGCCTGGGCGACAGAGCTAGACTCCGTCTCAAAAAAAAAAAAAAAAGATACAGGTGGCTAGGTCAGGCATGGTGGTTCAAGCCTGTAATCCCAGCACTTTGGGAGGCCAAGGCAGGCAGATCACGAGGTCAGGAGTTCGAGACCAGCCTGGCCAGCATGGTGAAACCCCATCTCTATTAAAAATACAAAAAATTAGCTGGGCATGGTGGCACGCGCCTGTAGTCCCAGCTACTTGGGAGGCTGAGGCAGGATAATTGCTTGAACCCGGCAGGTAGAGGTTGCAGTGAGCCGAGATCGTACCACTGCACTCCAGCCTGGGCGACAAAGCAAGAGTCTGTCTCAAAAAAAAAAAAAAAGACTTTTTTTTAAATTCTCATCATTAGTCCTTCACCCAAGGACAATTTCCTTGTCACCGCCCGCCCCCACCACCAACCCCATGATGTCTTCCTCCTTTCCTTGGTGCTCAAGAGATCCAAAAAAAAATGACTCCTTGAGAAAAATCCCCAATTTCATGCACAACAGGCTCCTTCTCTTGGAATCACCCAGGCCTCCCACTTGGGCCCTCTTGGAGATTTGCTTCCAGGAGGCCGTGAGTGGTAAGGTCAGTCATGGTTGGGCTCTTCTCCCAACACCACAAAAGCCTCCTTAGCTCCATCCCGGCTTTATCTCTAACCCACTGGGGAATCTCAGGAAAGTCACCTCCTGCTCTACACCTCCCCTGCAGGTCTGTCTGTAAAATGGGGCGATAACTGCATTGCTACTCCTCACAAGGGAAGATAGAAGAGCCATTTCTGGTGAAAAGCTCCTAGAAATGTCTTAATGCTGTTCATAAGAAGATGGTTATTAGGCATGACCAGCCTCAGGTGCTCTCTTGTGGACTCTTTGGGGGTGCTGATCAAGCCCAAGGGTCTCAGGGCTCAATGCTGATACTACAGTGTTCACATCCCCTACCTCCCCAGGCAGCCAGAACCATTCCCTCAACCCAGGCTCCCCTTAACTCTAAAATACCTAGGGTAATGACAGAAATAGGGCAATCCAGGAGCCCCAGGCATGCCCCAGCAGAGCTCACAACCCAAGGTCAGCTCTGAGAGCAGGTGCCCTGGAAATACCATGGTTCCCGAGCCCCACTGATGGGCAACTTCCCAAGGCTTGTCATCTCATTCAGCCCGCCTCAGAATTGCTTGAGAGGCAGCCCAGCACCATAGTCAAATGCATGGACTCTGGGCCAGGCTGCCTGACTTTTGACCCTGGCTCTGCTCTAAGTCACTTTATGGCTCTGTGCCTCAGTTTACTCCTCTATAAAATGGGGATGATAAGATATCCAGCAGTAGCCATCCCAGAGAAGTACTGTGAGAATTAAGTGAGAAAATAAATGCAATGGCTTGCACATGGAAAGTGTCATGTAAGTGTTGGTGATTGTTGTTCGCCTGCCCTTGGGCTTTAGTCTGGGGGTACCATAGCCCTTTGGAGGGCGATCAGAGGCAAGAGATGAGGGAGGCCTGCTCAGAGGTCCCTTGCTTTTGGTTCTCTCTGGGAACACTGCCAATCCCTCCTAAGAACTCCAGCACTGGACAAAATGGTTCAGCCATTTTCTCCTGGAGCAGCTCAGGTCTTTCCTCCTCATCTCAACTCATAGCATTCCCAGGAGACTGGAAGGGTTCAAAAAAGATACTTTCCATTGCACAGTAAGGGAAACTGAGACCCAGAGAGAGCAAGCACCCAGTAAGCATAAACAATTCAAGAGCAGAGCCAGTAACCCCATTAGGAAGTTCCTGTACCTCTATGCATGACATTCACTTGGGACACCTGTCTGCCAATTATCCCACTGGACGCTCTCCTTTTAGAGATAGAGAACCTTGGGCTCAGAGAGAGGAAGTGACCTGCCATGGCCTCGTAGCTAGTTAGTGATAGAGCTAGGACTTGAACCCAAGTCTCTGGATCCTAAAGATTATAGCTTTAGGAGATGCATTAAAGGATAGGGGTTAAGAACCTGGTACTTTGGAGGTGGAGCTAAACTAAGTTCCAGCTCTGTTACATCCTAGCTGTGTGACCTCAGGCAAGTTGCTTAACTCCTCTGGGTTTTAGTTGCCTCATCTATAAAATGGGAATAACAGACACTATTTACAGGGCTTTGGGGATTAAATGAGATATATGAATGTGCTTAGCATATTGAAATGTGCGAAGAGGGAGCCACTCCTCCTTCCCATGTCACCTGAGCCCAGCTGCCTTCCTTGGCCCACAAGCACACCAGCACATCATTTATCCACCCTGGTTTCTCCACCTGTTTCCTGTCAGCAGGCAACCAATTTGTTTTGGATTGGCTGGCCTGGGCTGAGAGGGTTGGGATAGTTCTGCCTTGGGTTTCAGTTTGGAGTCTGATACTGCTCTTGATGCATTTCCCCGGCTCTAGACAATGTTTGCCAGTTTCATGGGGCTGTCCTTTGCAATTATGCATTTCCCCCCTAGAGTATCCAGGCTTGGGCTGTTTGGCTGTTTTCTCCCATTTATTCTTGCCACTGTGCTTTTCCAACTCTTCTCCTGGGACCAGCCCGCTGGAGTTCCCCAGGACCCAGACCAGCGCAGCCCCCACTTCTTCTGCTTTGCCATGTTGTCTCCCCCTTGCCCTGCCTCACCCCCACCCAGTTTCTATTTTCCCCCAGGCTCTGCTGGCTTCCCGCGGTTTCTCTTGGCCTTGGCTCAAGCCTGGCATGACATGTCTGGCATGGCCATTCTCCCCGCTCCCACACTGGTCAGGGAGGAAGCAAGTGTATCCAAGGAGGAAGGTATTGTGGAGCTGGGTGCTGCCTGCTCAGGTGCCAAGCCAAACAGTTTGTGCACCACATACAGCTGGGTCCCTGGGCCTAGAATGCCTGACTGGCCCCTGTTCCCTAGCCCTAGCCCCCCCACTCCTCACTCACACAAACCTACCTCTTACTGTGCCCCCATCTGGTTCTAGCTGGTAGAAAGGGGACCACAGGACTGAACCTTCCCTGAGGCTCCAGGAATGTCCAAAAGAGTTTGCTTAGGTCCCTAAGTGGGCTTGGTCTGATCTGGGAACACATCACCCTAGAAGGGGCACGGTCAGGGGGTGCCCCTGATCCGTTGATTTCCAACAGGAAAGACATTTCCATTTGCTGGTACTCCTTGGGAAGCAGGGAGGTTCACCTAATGAGAGCCATCAAAAGGTAGCTTCTCTTGTAGCCTTTGGAGTTCAACAACTGGGTATAGGCCTGCCATGCCCACTCACCAGCTCTGACTTTGGAAGAGGCCCTGAACTTGTCTGCCTCTATTTCTTCATCTGATAACAGAGATGACAATTATTACAGAGGGGTTTCTGTGAGGAATAAATCAGATAATATATGTAGAACTTCTCATATAGTTTTAGGGGAGCTTTAGCCCGGCCTTGGACATTAGTCTGGGGGCACAACAGTCCCTTGGAGGAAGGTCAGAGGTATGGAATGATGGATCCCTGCTGGCACACAGGGAAGTCCAAAAAACTGTCATTTTTTCCCACTGTCTCCTTTCAGCCTAGCCACCTGGGCCTGCTTTTACTGTCACTAAGACGGAAGGACCTGAATAAGGTAGAGGAGCACCTTACTGTGGGACCTGAGGCGGTCTCTCCCTGAATCTCCCAATTTCCATACACTTAGAACATAACATCTACATAAAGAATCTTTGAGCTAGATTACGGACCTCCCCTCTTCCCACCAACACACACACTGATGTCCTGCAGGTCAACTGACCAACTTTCCAGGTTCTCTAGGATACTTGGTCATCCTGCCTGCAGGAACCACAAACTCAACATGTCCCGGAGGGGCCTCAGCACATACCCTTTCCCTGCACCCTCCCCAGAGCACTCACCTTCTGCGGTTCATTCATTCTTTCACATCTTTTTTTTTTTTTTCTTTTTTTCTGAGACAGTCTTGCTCTGTTGCCCAGGCTGGAATGCAGTGGCACAATCTCGGCTCACTGCAACCTCTGCCTCCCAGGTTCAAGTGATTTTCATGCCTCAGCCTCCCAAGTAGCTGGGATAACAGGCACCTGCCACCACGCCCAGCTAATTTTTTGTATTTTTAGTAGAGATGGGGTTTTGCCATCTTTGCCAGGCTGGTCTTGAACTCCTGAGCTCAGGTGATCCACCTGCCTCAGTCTCTCAAAGGGCACGCCTCTCACAGGCGTGAGCCACTGCGCCCAGCCTACACATTCTTAATAAGCTCTTACCACGTGCCAGACTCTTGCTGATGGTACACCCTGATGTCAAAGCCCAAGAACTGGGTGTCAGTTGAACTCCTCTCCCTCAGCTCCCACATCCAGTCAGCATTATTACTACTAATGATCATTATAGAAGTAGCAACAAAAGGTGCTGTTCTAATTATTTTATGTATATTAAATGATTTCATTCTATCCTGTTGAGATACATAGATACTATTATCGCTTCCATTTTACCGATGAAGAAATGGAAACGCAGAGGGTAAGTAGTCTGCCCAGGGTCTTATAGGCAGTAAGTGAGTAAGTGAAGGAGCTGACAAGTGAACCCAAACAATTCGACTCCAGAGTCTCACTGAAATGACTTCTAGATATTTCTAGTTTGTCCACTTCTCCTTTCACCACTGCCCCTGTCTGTCTTTCCCTTGGCCACTACATGCTGCCTTGGTTTAGGAGCCTCTTCACTGACTTCCCCACCTTCAGACTGCCCCCTATAACTGCTGCCAAGGTAACTTTTCAAAGACACAAACCCTATCACCACCTTGCTTTCCTGCTAAAAGCCCTCCCATGGCTCCCCGCTGTCTTAAGAATAAAGTCCAGGCTGGGCACGGTGGCTCATGCCTGTAATCCCAGCACTTTGGGAAGCTGAGGCAGGTGGATCACGAGGTCAGGAGATCGAGACCATCCTGGCTAACATGGTGAAACCCCGTCTCTACTAAAAATACAATCAAATTAGCCAGGCGTGGTGGCGGGCGCCTGTAGTCCCAGCTACTCCGGTGGCTGAGGCAGGGGAATGGCGTGAACCCGGGAGGCGGAGCTTGCAGTGAGCCGAGATCACGCCACTGCACTCCAGTCTGGGCAACAGAGCGAGCCTGCGTCTCTAAATAAATAGAATAGAATAGAATAGAAGTCCAAATCCTTAGCAAGGTCCTGCCTACTTTTCAGGTAAGACCACTTCTAACTCCAGATCTTTCCCCACTACTGCCCTTCCCACCAGTCGCCCAACACACACACACACACACACACACACAGAGAGAGAGAGAGAGAGAGAGAGTTCAGCCAGCCAGACTCACTTCCTTCCAAATTCTCTAGAATTTACTTGTTTGTGAAAGATTCTCCCCGGGGCCTGAAAGCTTGAAGGGATGAGTAACTCCTCCCTTCTCAGGCCCAGTCGCAAGGCGCACGGCTACTTGCGCCAGCAGCGTGCACCAGCAATATAGCAGAAGCAGGAAAAGAGGCGGCCGGATGACACTTACCCCGAAGATCGAGAAAGAGGCCATCCAGGTACCATGTAGCAATTACGTCAGACTGAGACACCTCCTGTTTACAGGAGACTATAAACTCCCTGCCCCATCCTCACTTGAGGCTGACGCCATTTTAGGCCTCAGCCCATCTGCCCCCAGGCCTGGTTAAAACAGCATGTTGCTCCACACCACCTCGTGTTATCTGTTGGCAAGCTCTCGGGATTCCAACCGATACAAGAACCTTTCAGGTTCTTTCTTAACTTTGTGCCTTTGCAGCGTGTGCTGTTCCCTCTGTCTGAAACGGCATTCCCCGCCTCTTCACCTGATTCATACTAATCTTTCAATGCTCAACTCTGGTTCTGGCACCTCAAAAAATTTTATTAAAAGAAATGGAGCTGGGCACCGTAATCGCAGCACTTTGGGAGGCCGAGGCAGGCGAATCACGAGGTCAGGAGTTTGAGACCAGCCTGGCCAATATGGTGAAACCCCATCTCTACTAAAAATACAAAAATTAGCCAGGCATGGTGGTGCGGGCCTGTAGTCCCAGCTACTTGGGAGGCTGAGGAAGAAGAATCGCTTGAACCCAGGAGGTGGAGGTTGCAGTGAGCTGAGATTGCACCACTGCACTCCAGTCTGGGCGACAAGAGCGAAAACTCCGTCTTGAAGAAAAAAAAGAAAAAAAAGGATCAGGCTGGGCACAGTGGCTTACTCCTGTAATCCCAGAACTGTGGGAGGGGAGACCAAGATAGGTGGATTGCTTGGGCTCAGGAATTCGAGACCATCCTGGACAATATGGCAAAACCAAAACCCTATCTCTACAAAAAAATACAAAAATTAGTTGGGTGTGGTAGTGCACGCCTGTAGTCCCAGCTACTCCGGAGGCTAAGGTGGGAGGGTGGCTTGAGCCTAGGAGGTGGAGGTTGCAGTGAGTTGAGATCAGGCCACTGCACTCCAGCCTGGGTGACAGAGCCAGACCCTTTCTCAAAACAAACAAACAAACAAACAAACAAACAAACAAACGGAGGATCAATGACTGGTTAGGTGAACAATCTCACAATAACATCATCATACGTTATAGCTGTATGAAGTCTTTTTTTTTTTTTTTGCAAATCCCCCTCACATTGACTTTATATTTGATCTTCCCAACACCCTATGAGGCAGGGAAGATAATTATCCCCCACTTGAAGATGGAGAAACTGAGGTGCAGAGAGACAAATAATACAGTAGTCAAGATCAGAGCCAGGACTTGAAGCCACATTTTTTGTCACACAGGCCAGTGCTCTTCTTGCAGGATTGCAAAAAGCAAAATCTACTCATCTGCCTTATAACTGGGGGAGTGGGGGACTTGACCTCTGTCCCCTGCCCTGTTATGCCCAGGCAAAGGAGAATAATGGGGCTGAAAGTGGAAGCTAATGGTCTGGTTCTCCCAGCCACAAGGGCTGCCCACTTCTCAGAAAGTGTAGGGAAAATTGTCTGCATTGCCCAAAAGCTCTATGTCTAGTCTGAAAGCAAGACCTTTAGAAGGCCCAAGAACTCAGAATATGTGATTCACGATTTAAAAAAAAAAAAAAAAGTAAACTTAATTAACAACCTTAAAAGTGTGAAGAAGTCCAATGAAAGTCTAATTTTTTTCCCTATGAAATCCTCTTGAGACTGTGGATGAAATGTCAAATTCTTCTCACTCCTCCTCCCTTATTTTTGGATGTCCCTGCTGTGCCGGTGCCCTAGGCAAATGTTTAGTCTGCCCTGCGGGTGGGGAGCAAGCACAGGCTTGCCTGGCCTCTGGTCTTCCAACATTGGCTTCTAGGGGCACACTGGTTTGCCTGGCCCTGTCCAGGGGTGAGGCTGGATGGGAGAGGAGAGGGCTGGGGCCAGACGCCCAGCACTCATTGGGAAGTGGGGGTGGAAGCTGAGAGAGTGCGGGGAGGCAGGTTCTGCCACTGGGCTGATTGATTGAGCAGCTGAGGATTGCCAGAGACCATACACAGAGGCAGAAAGGTAGAGGGCACCCAGGGAAGGAGTAGGAGAGGAAAGCCCTCACCACAGGTGAGTGTGGCACAGCTGCTAGCCAGGACCCCCACAGCTGGCCCTCTGCATAAGGTGGAATGAGGCCTAAATATCAGACATGGGAAGGAAAGTCACCTTTTCCCACCTCATTTCTCCTTCCACCCAAGGAGAAGTCAGAAGTTGTCTGACTTCCACATCCACAGACTGAACAGCGTCAAAGGCTGAGAATATGAGAGGCCTTTGTCCGGACACACTGCATGCCCACTATAACTCAGTTTCCCCCACTAGCTAACTGCTGTGCCCCAATCCTGCCCCCCAACTTTGACTTCTCCCAAAATATCTGTTCACTTTCCCATCGGATGAAGTTGTACCTGATAATTAAGTTAGGTTCATCAAGCATGTATGAGGCACCTACTGTGTTCCAGGCCTTGGGCTGTGCACTATGTGGATGAAGCCCAGCGGCTCCCACTGGGCTGGGTTACATCACCCTGGAGCACCTGCTCCCGCTTCCACCCTCAGGCTGGGTCTGGCTTCCACCCTCAGGCTGGGTCTGGCTTCCACGATGCCCCTGCTGGACAAGAAGGGAACTACAGGGCTCCTTGGCGAGAGGGATCTATTATGGGTGGCCTGTGAGTCCCTGAGGGCAGTCCCACCCCCAAGTAGAGAAAATGAGTATCTGAGCCTAGCTTCCTTCCCACCCACAACAGAGCCCGGGGCAAGAGCAGGCTAGGTAGAGGAGACAGCCCTTTCCTGATGCTTATTTTGGGCATCAGTCTCCACCCCTAACCCCAGGCTCCAATGGCAGAACGCCAGTCGCCCCAGGACCGCTGCCCTGGTGGCCTCACCTAAGGAGGTCCCATTCCCACAGTCCCCCAGTGGGGCCTGGGAGCCCTCCTTTCCTGAAATACGCATAGGAGTGTACACATCCACACACTGATGGCAACAGAAAACCCTGGAGAAACCAAAGCCAGGAGTGGCATGCTGTCTGGAACGTGGTCTGGAAGAGGGGGGCCTGCAGAGGAAAGGGAAAGCTGAGGCAGGGGGCCCTGGGCTGTGACTCAGGCCCCAGGAAGCTGGTGACTCCCAGACCGGCCCTCTAATGACTCACAGCGACTGCAGGCTCGGCAGCTCCCACAGTGCCTCTGCGGGGATTCCTCCCAGCTGGTTGTTCTGAAGCATCCTACGGGGAAAGAGAAAGGGCTTTAAGGACCCACATGGCATGCAGAACTGGGTTGGGGGTGCTGACTCCTCCCTTGAACCCCCAGCCCCAAGCCAGACCTCTCCTTCCCACTCCAGCCTCAGAGCCCCAGAGAGAGTCTGCTCCAGCAAACTTGTTAGTGCAGATTCAGAGGCTGCTGAGGTCCCCTGGGGGGTTGTACATGGGGCAGAGAGGCCCAGTGTCCAGGGAGAGCATCTCAGAAGGGACCCTAGGATGAGGCAGGGGTGAAGAAGACCATGGAGAGGAAGGAGAGAAGGCGTTCTGAAGTCAGAGTACTTGGGATTCTGTTAAAGTTTGGTCAGTAAGGATGTGGGAAAATGTAGGTTGTCAGTTTCCCTGTCTATTCATCTGAAAGGCTAAAGGTTTCTTTGTGGAAGGGGAGGATATGGATGAGGGTAAGGCTGCCCTTAGGGTGTCAGGGCCCCGGGCAGATATAGTTTTTTGAGCCTTTGTCTATAGGAACAATTCAAAGTACCCCAGATGAGTGTATCTGCACTATTCTCATGGCCCAGTCTCACCTAATCCCTCAAAGAAGTGCTGTGCCAGCCAGTGAAAATGATCTGCTCACTAGCTGCCCTGTGGGAACCAGGACCCAAGCCCCAAAACCCCACAATGACCCTCCAGGCCTTTATATCCAGAAATGAGAAGGAGAGCACACAGCGAGTTCATGGAAGAGCTGGGGAAGCAGGAAAGGAGAAAGTTGCTGACTGCCCTGGGCATAGTGAGTAAGCCCTACCCTAGGAGACTCAACCACCCCTTTATGGTGTATCCATCCATCTTTCAGAGGGGGAACCTTGGTCCACAATCGTTCAGGTAATTCCACACTTCAGAAAGAGTAGCCCATTTTCTGGTCCTTCAGTTTAATAATAGCAATGGCTAATGTGCCAGGTCCTGGTCTTAGGACTTGTATTAATTCAAAATTACCCTTGTTATAACTCCAACAGATAGGAATTATTATCATCCTCATGCTGAGGGTGCATACAACTGATAAGTGACAGAGCTGGGCTTTGAACCCAGAGGGTTTGGGTCCAGAGTCTAGACACTTAACCATTACACCACAGCATCTATCATAGTGGTGGGATACAGCAACAGCTAGAAAATGCTGAACAGTAAGATGATGAGCCTGAGTTGTTATCCACGCCTCCTATGTGATGTCCTGGTTAGAGTCACATGTCATCTCTCTTAAACTCCTCTTACGGGTATGTGAAAATCTCAAATATGAACCCAATCTCAGCATCACAAGAACAAAAGAATGCTGAGCTCACTGTGGGAATGGGTGGGGATAGGAGGAGCCCCTCATAGAGGCAAGGCTACAGAAGGGACAACAAAGAACAAAGACAGACTTTGGGGACCCCTGGGATTGGGTTTCTCCTTGCCACCCCAAAGGGTGGGGAAGGGGCAAGGGCCACACAGGGGAAGGGCCTGGCTGCAGGAAGGGGCAGAGCCCAGGGCTGTGAGCAGCTGGAGGGCTCAGCCCCTTTCCATGCAAACTCTGTGTTCCTGAAGGTCTGCTGGCCTCCAGTGGCCCCTTCAATCCAGCCTCCACCAAGTGCCAGAGGGGCCTTTCCAGTTACAGAGTGTTGCTTCAGGGTTGGAATTCAAACCTGTGTCTCTTGGGCTTCCTTAAAGTATAGTTGTCACAGGTGCAGACTCTGAAGTCAGACAGCCCTGATCCACATCCTAACTCTGTTGCCTCCAGCTGTGTGATAGTGTGCAAGCTACTTAAGCACCATGGGCCTTAGTTTTCTCATCTATAAGTTGGGGATGATACTGACCTCATGCACTGATTGTGTGGATCAAATAAAATCACCCCTGTAAAGCACTCAATGGCAGTGTCTCACACAGAGGACAAGTTCAATAGCACATTCACTGATACTATCAATTATCATGATTAGTATCTGGTCTCAGTGTTACCACTTACTGCATGACTTGAGTAAGTCACTTCCTCTCCACTCTCTGGACCTTGATTCCTTCATCTTTCAAAGGAATAGGCTGCCAGAAGGTGCATAAAGCCTCACTCAGTGGTGACATCCCATCCAGGACATCTCCTGCCCTCTGCCCTGCTTAGTGTTTCTACCCTCCCAGCCATCCTGACTTCTTTCATCTAAAGGATGGGCCTTCACTTCCCATCTCAGGGGCCTACCTTGATTCTCATGCAGAAGCCTGAGGGTGCTTGGAGCAAGAATACAAGAGAAATGATGGCTGAGAAAGCAGGGGGTCACAGGCTGCTCGTGCCTCTTCACAGGCCCCACTCCTCCAGGGGCCCAGGAGGCTACATCTGGTCACTGCACAGGTGAGCCTGAGCTCCAAGAGGCCCCTCAATGCATCTCTACCTACATCACCTCCTAAGATTCCTCCATCCTTTCCTTTGTCAAATCCCAGAGAGAGATCTAGAAAGAGCTTTAAGGTTTCTGAATTGTACCTCCTACCAATGCAGACACTGCAACATCTTCTCAGGGCACTTAATTTTCCTTCTAGTGCCAGGGAACTCATTGTCTCCCCCAGACAACTCATCCCATGCCAGACAGTCTGATCATCAGAAAGTCCTTTTATTCATGGAATCAACACCCATCAAGCTGGAGGTCAGCATGGCAGTCAGCTTTGGCCCTGACCCATTTCTCTTGATGTTCCTGGTCTCACTTGCCAGCCATCATTCTTTTATTGAGCTACAACTGGGTTATAAAGCTTGGAAGAAAACAGCCCTTTGTTTTCCAAGATGAAGAGGCGAAGGCTCAGAGAGGGAAAGTAACTTGCCCTAAGTTACAAAGCAAATTAATGGCAGAATCAAGACTAGGATTCAAGTCCTGTCTCTCAGGCCAGTGCTTTTATGACGACATTTTCCTACTTCTCTTTCTAGCCCTGGTTCTATATGGAGAGGCAGTCTATCTAATCCAGCGGTTCTTAGCCCTGGTTGTACATCAGAATCAACAGACAAGGTTTTAACATTTTTTTTTTGTAGAGATGGGGTCTTGATTTGTTGCTCAGGCTGGTCTCAAACTCCTGGGTTCAAGCGATCCTCCTGCCTCAGCCCTCCAAAGCACTGAGATTACAGGCATGAGCCACTGCACCTGACCTCTGGGATGATTTTTAAAATCCCAATGCCCAGGTCACACTGAAGCCCAGTTAAATCTCCGGGGCAAAGTCTCTGGGGAAGGAATATGAGGCATCACTAGTTTTGCAAGCTCCCAGCTGAGTCTAACATGCAGACATTGGTCCAGTAGAAGTCTAGTCCTCAGCCCTCCTCCCCTCCTCACACATGTGAAGTATCTCTCTGACCAGAGAGGCATTTAGGGGCAGGAACCATGAGTGTCATGTCCAAAAGGTGTAAAAGAGGTGATCCACCAGTGGTTTCCAAAGGCTCCTTTAGTTCTGTAGAAGTGCTTGGGGGTTATGGGACGGGTAGGTAAGACACAGCCTGGAGTGTACCACCCTCTTTACTCGCTTTAACCAGAGACCTCCTTCATCTGTTTTATGTATTGAGACGTCGACACAAAATGCCTTTTTTTTTTTTGAGATGGAGTTTTGCTCTTGTTGCCCAGGTTGGAGTGCAATGGCGCAACTCTCAAGGAGGTGGCTCACTGTACTCCACCTCCCAGGCTCAAGTGATTCTCCTGCCTCAGCCTCCTAAGTAGCTGGGATTACAGGTGTGTGCCACCACGCCCTGCTAATTTTGTATTTCTGGTAGAGATGTGGGTTCACCATGTTGGTCAGACTGGTCTTGAACTTCTGACCTCAGGTCATCCACCTGCCTTGGCCTCCCAAAGTGCTGGGATTACAGGCATGAGCCACCGCGCCCGGCCCACAAAATGCTTTTGATTTTGGTTCCTTTAAAAAAAAAAAAAAGTCATGTAAAGGGGTAATGTGCTGATGTTGTAACAAGGTCCAAGGGTGGCACATCTCACTCACGAGGGTGAACACTGATCATCACGTGTATGAAATACAAAGAATCTGTTTTAAGTTTCCACAGCTAAAAATGTTGGAAATTTTATTCTGACTCCTCCACTTTAAAAGGTGAGGAAATGGAGGCTCAGAGAGAGGAAATCTGAAATCCTTCTTAACACCTGTTCTGGGGTCTGGTGAGGCTCTGAGTCTGACCTCAAGGCTTCTGACTGCACATGAGATCTACTTCCTGTCATCCAGTCCCTTGAAAGACTGCCTCATGTACAGGGGTGACTCAGAGTGGGCAGCCTTCTCCCCTGAGCCAGGTTAGTGAGACTCGGACAGAGCCCAGCACTCCCAAATGACCAGCATGTCCCTTCATGGGTCAGCTCAATTCAGTTCATCAACACTAATGGAGTCCAGACTCAGCCAGGCATGGTCACCGCCTAGCCAGGCGGAGAGTAAACACAGTTATTGTCAACTGAAGACAGTTCCATACAGGGTGAAAAGGGCTACACTAGAGGCTGGTTCAGGGAGATTTCCTCCAGGATGGGTCCCAGAGATGCTAACTCCCAACCACTCCTCTATGGCCTGGAGCCAGGGTTTCATGTGGGATGAACCCCAGCTGAGGAAGCAGGAGCTGCCTTCTAAGAGCCTTCGTCTTTATCAAGATGGCATGGGCTAAGAATCCACAGTCACAGACTTATAGGGATTTGGGGCTCAATCCAGGAGCAAGGCACCTGGGAAAATCTCCTGCCCAGTCTCTTGAGGGCAGGACAGGAGGCAGGTCCTCAGACTGTTACTCCAACTTCCCAGATCTGGGCCTGGTGAGAAGCAACTGAGGCCCAGCAGAAATCTTTCTAGATGCCAGGTCATCTTATGTCAGGCCAATCTGGCATAAGGAGGGAGGAGCTTGTCTTCAGAGGTGGGAAGATGACCAAGCCTCAGGCCTCACCCAGCTCTCTGGGAGGGCAGCTCTGGGGAAAGAAACCTGTGATGGAGACAAGACAGGAAACTTCTGAGATAAAGACTGGAGAAGTCTGACACACACACGCACACACACATCCCCACACCCTTAGGCCGTAGGTCAAGATGCAGGAGCTCTGGCCAAAGCTGCCCCTGTGTAAAAACAGGTAGGACAGGAGCCCCCAGAGGCTCAGGCATTTTCCCACATGCCTAGGACAGAGGGAACTGTGGCTTCCCTTAGCACAGCTCCAGTGCTGAGCCAGGATGGTGAGACTAGTAATGGTTAAGACTAGCATCTGGACCTTGCCAGCTCTACAGGACAGAGATAGCAGTGTGAGACTGAAAATTCCCCGCAGGGGCTGACTGTCTTGATCTGAGCCTGGCCAGAGCCTATGGGTTGAAGACTTAGAGAGCTCGCAGAGGAAGAAGAAGATCTTAAGAGTAATATTTCCAGGTCAGGCAGGGATGGGTGGCAGGGGGGGGCGGGGGGAAAGACATGAGAGAGGGCTTCTGTCACAGTAATTTAAGAAAGGATCAGAGAGAGAATCTTCTTTATTTAATCCTTTGCCTCGGGAGAGAAGGACCAAGGCAGAGTGTCCCACAGGGAGAGCCCGGCCTCTGAAATAAGAAGAGGCCACTCAGATAAGGGTCCCAGGCCCAGAGAAGACTGGGGAGCAGCTAAGGTGACCGTCTCCTGGTACAAAAAATAGGTTATCATTATCACGGTGCTACTGCTCTATTTTTCTTGCAGCTCTGAAAAGAAAGCAATGGAAGGAACTACAAGGGAAATTGACATCAGACATTAGAGAGTAATTCATGCCTAGGATGCAGGTGGAATCTTCTGCTTTGAAGCATATAAGAGGATAATTCCCCAAGACCACCCAACCCATCCCTAAGGTAGAGAGGTTCTATAGGCCAAGGACTGACACAAAGGCTTTGGGGGACCAGGTGATCTTTGAGGATGGAGCAAAATGGGGCTCAATGGCAAAGTGGGGGAGTGGACAGCCTGGCTGTCCTCAGCTCCCACTCAACTCCTGCCTACAACCTCTCCCTGCTGCCCTACTCACTGAGCCAAGGGTGCCATTTGCAGAAAGGGGGGTGGGAGGCCTGTGGTTTCTCTGAAGCTTTGATTTATTGCCTAATGCAGGCAAAGAAGAAAGAGGAGGCTCATCTCTAAGCCGGAGTCTTAGGAATGGGACGTGAGTCTCACATCTTCTGAAGGCCCAGTAAACAGAGCCCTGCTCTCTAATCCAGACTGCAGGTCTGAGCCTGTCACTGGGCACAGACACACCACCAAGTAGGCCGCCTGCACTGTGTGTCTGTTTCAGAACGCCTCTCCTGCTCCCCAGGGCAGAGATGTTTATGGGGAGAGAGACACAGAGAGGAGACAGGAAGAAGCAGAACTGAGAGGCAGGGAATAGTGGGGCAGGGAGAGGGAGAGCAAGGTCTGAGACAGAGAAGGAGAAGGGGGAGACAAGGAGACTGAGGCTGGTGACAACAGGAGAGACCCAAGGACAGAGCAGAGATTAAGGGAAGGATAGAGACCAGAGAGCCTTGTGAGTCAGAGATTCACAGACAGAGAGGCCAGAGACCAACAACACAGGGAAAGGAGAAAGTGCTTAGATGTGGAGTGTTGACCTTGACTAGCTGGAAGCCTGGAGCTCATGGGCCAAGCGGGGTAGGACCACCACTAACCCATCAACAACTCTGAGTACATTGTTAAAAGATATCCCTTTCTGGGTGAATACAGCCCCAAGCCAGGGCACAGGACTGGGATTCAGCCCCTTCTCACTTCCTTAACCAGATGGTCTGGTGCAATGAACAACCTGCTCAACTGTCTGCAAGTCAAGTCAGGGGTAAGGGAGTAGCAGAGTTGGGAATGACTCACCACTTTAGGAAAGCCCCAAATGCTCATTCTATTGCTCCAACATCATTCCCCAATATCCTCCTTTTCTTCCCAAACCAGACCCTGTGGCAACGCACCCTCCCTGGGAACCTCTCCTATCTACCTTCAGTCCCTATGCATCTGCTTCCTCCCAATTCTTCTTACCCTCACTCATCATAAGAATATGAGGAGGCTTGGGGAGGACAGTCTTAGTTGGAACAAAGTGAGTCATGAGTTGGGATGGGAGGAGATTATGTCTCAGCCTTCCTTTCACTGAAATGGGCAATCAGTTTGATGGCAAGTGGAAGCCAGGTGAAATAACAAAAGGTCTTCTCCAACTCTCACTTACCTTTTGCTTCAAAGGGAATAGGCAAAGGAGGAGCAGGGAGGAAGCAACCTGAAGACTGGAGGAGGGAATATGTTTACAGCCAGAATGGAAACTCTTGCTGCAGCCACAGAGACTAAGGTTGGGTTGCAAGGAGAAGAAGAGCCAAAGGAAAGCCACCTGGATTTCCCCTCTCCAGAAACAGTCTTATCCCTTTCTTGGGCTAGAGGTCGTGGGGAGAGACCTGTGGGTCTGTAACTGAACTCAGCCCCACAAAGACCTATGTCGATGGTCATTATACACTTTATTTTTTTTAATGTTTCACTTCCTTTTAGTGTGGCTGAATGTAGCAGATACAATTAAATGTTTGTTGACAAATCATAAAGTTTGTTACAGACAAGGTGAAGCAAAGAAATGGAAATAACAATTGAAACTGAAAGTGAAGATAAGGAAATAATAAGCAAGGCAGTGGTAAACCAAGACCTGGGTTCTGAAACTTTGATTTGCTCACAATTCTCAGTGCTGCAGCTTTATGTAAAATTAGGTGTACCTATACTTACAGGATTTTCAGGCTGTAGAGACCAGAGAATGCTTGTCCTGGGATGTGTGAGAGATGGTTCCCAGAGAGACGCCTGGAAATCAGAGACAATGGTCAACGATGTTGGCAGGTAACCCAAGGAGGTGGTGACCTCCATAAGTCAGTGTCTTGGGATAGGGGAAGGGAGGGCGGTGGTAAGAACTACCATTTATTGAGATCTACAATGTGTTTAATACTTCACATGCATTGCCTCAGTTCTCACAATAATCCTGTAAAGTGCCTATTATTTTCCCCAAATTTCAGATGAGCAAACTGAGGCTAGGAGAAGTCAACCACATCCCCTAGGGGTCACAGAACCAGTCCATGGCAGAGCCTGGTGTTCTCACCCAGACCTGACTAATTTCAAGGCTCACAGCCACAGTTTCCCCTCATCCTGTTCTGTACTAACCTGGATTACCCACCACCTGCTCTCAACTGTTGGACTGCATCATACGGTGTCATCAGTGGAGGGATGAGTACCAGGGGGTGTGTCTGTATCTCTCCAGGCCCTAAACTACACAGCTAATCCCCCCTAATCCAGGAGGGTTAGGAAACGGGGTGCTGTGATTCATCTAAGATTCTGGTCTAATTAAGCATTTCCACGTTTGTCAGGGGCAATCACCAGATCTAAAAGGAGCAAATGCAATGAAATACACTCAATGCTGAAACCTGACTGAGCAGAGTTTAATTGTACATGAAGGCACTGCCTGATCTCCAAAGTCCCCAGGGATATTATTATGTGCATCAGTTGCTACCAAGAGGCTTGTAGATATGGAGACTATTCAGGCATACCTCAGAAGCTATTTTTAAAACATAATAATAAAAGTCTCTTTATTTGACATATATTGTTTAAAAAAAAAAAACTGTGTGGAAAGGCATCGTGACATCTGAGGTCTCCTAGCTTGGGTTCTGTAGGTGGGTATTTGCCGTGGAAAGGTCCTTTAGGTGGAGCCTCTAAAATGGGTCCAGACCTCCCATGACCTGAGAGGTCTGCCTGAGCTCCTTGGCCTTTGCTCTTGCTTTGCATTCCCACCTAAGCTAGGTTATCTCCCCCTCAAAAGGCCCCTCCACTGCCTCTTACCCTGTCCATCTCCTTTGAAAACTGGTTTAATCTTCCTCCTCCAGGAAGGCTTTCCTGCCCACCCGCCAGGCCGACCCTGACCACTTCCTTACACAGAACGCCCTGGATGCCTGAGCCAACAGCTGCCACACTCCCCTGCTAACTTGCTGGCCACACTACTCTTCAGCCTCACCTGGACCTGGGGGTGGCAGGAAGGCTTTTATCTTGTTTTCTCCCAGAGCACCTTGAGCTTGCCTGTCTACTAGAGGGGGTTCAACAGGTACTTGGTCTGGAGACCAAGCCATGGCCCTAGGGATCAAAACTCCAACAGGGGCAGGTTGGCTGTATCCTTGGGGAGCACTGTCTAGGGTCAAGGTGGGGACGTCTGTTAGGGGAGTAGTGGGGCCAGGGTAGAGGTGAAATTGTGAATGCTTTCGGGGCCAGGAACTCACAATTTGTGAAGTTTCTTTGTTTATGATTTTTTTGTTTAAATTCTAAAAGAGTTAGACGAATTCTGAAAGAGCTGTAATCCTCAGTTTGAGAAGTTTAAGCAAAATTTCTAGAGCCCCAAGGATCTATGTGGTGTGAAAATAAGAATAAACAGGGCTAGGAGGTGTTGGAAATACAGAGCTAGGATGAAAGGAAGGATTGGGACAGAATGACCTGGCTTCCCAGAGCAGGCAGTCAGTCACTCTAACCCAGGAGATGGTTGACTTATGAGCCTCCCTCACATATAAGGCCAGATTTAAGAATCTCAACCTGAGAGCGACCACTGTGGGCAGGGATTCACCAGGGAGCACTTTGTTGAGGAAATGGACCTTTACTGTAAGGGAGGGTCTGAGAAGTGGATCTTTTAGGCCATGGGGAACTACAGAAAGCTTTTGAGCTGGTGAGATGCATCCTGAAGGTGTGCAGAGTAATTTAGAATGGAAGGAGGGCATCTGTCTGTTTGGAGGCTGGTTCAACCCCCAGATGTGAGGGGACATCTGGGGCAGTAGCAGTGGGACTAGAGAAACGGGGTGGAGGTGAGAGACATCCCAGAGAAGAACCACCAGGCCTTGGGGAGGGGATGGTGGTTGGACACAGGGGATGACAGCAGGTCAAAGATGACTCCCAGGGAGAAGTGTGACTATTCACATTAGGAGGGAATGCTGCAAAGAGGAACTGGTTTCAAAGAGCAATGAAAGCTAGATCCTAGACTTCCCATGCCATGTGGCCCAGCATGTCAATTCACACCTGGGCCAGGTGTCAGCTAAAGAACACCCTTCTGTCAAGAACAGTCTTAGCTTCCCAAGCCCCTTTCTGTTCTTGCCACCCCACCTCCTGGGGAGCCCTGGTTCCAGAGATGTTAGACACAGCCCACGCTTGCCTCCCACCCTGCAAAGCGTCTACTCACAGCTCCTCCAGGAAGCGCAGGTGGTGGAAGAGGCCAGGCTGAAGCTCTGTGAGGTTGTTCATACTGAGGTCCCTGGTGGAGAGAAAATGGGAAAAGGAGCTGTGAACTCCCCACTTGGGCCATCTGGCACTGTCCAGGTGCCAAACCCCCTTGAAGGACCTCTGAGATTCCCACACTACCCCCCACCAGGCCATTCTAACTCCAAAGCCAGTCTGGCAACAGCAGCTGCATTCTCTCTAAGAGCAAGAACTAAGCTGGGAGTCAGGCCTCCTGGGCCATTTGAGGATTCTCTCTATATGGTCTCCCACTTTCCCCTCTGCCTTTCACCGTTCCTTTGTGAGACTCCCCTGGGACTGGCTGTGATTGGGATTATGCAGGAAACTGGCCTCCCTATAAAGGGAGGAACTAGAGTAAAATTCATAGAATTTCAGAGCAGGAAGGGAGGGATCGCCAAATACAAATAATATCTCATCCACGCTTTTTACCGGTGGGGAAACTGAGGCCCAGAGATCACTGCCATTCCGATCTATGGAGCAGGCTCATTCATTATTCATGAACTGGTAAGATGGTCCCTGGGCTCCTCATGGGGGACCATCCTCTGATTCAATCCCAGAGCTAGTGGCATTTCACTGCCCTTTGAAGTGCCTACCAGGCTCTACCTGTTTGCTTCCCTTAGTCCAGGGATCCCCAAGCCCGGGGCAGTTGACCGGAACCAGGCTTTGGTCTGTTAGGAACCAGGCGGAACATAGAGAGGGAGGTGAGCTGAGCGGGTGGGTGAGCATTCCCACCTGAGCTCCACCTCCTGTCAGATCAGCCAAGGCAGCATAAGATTCCCATAGGGTCACAAACCCTACTGTGAACTGCGCATGCCAGGGGTCTAGGTTGTACGCTCCTTATGAGACTCTAACTAATGCCTGATGATCTGAGATGGAACAGTTTCACCCCAAAACCATCCCCCACACTCCACCCCCATCTGTGGAAAAATTGTCTTCCATGAAACTGGTCCCTGGTGCCAAATAGGTTAGGGACCACTGCCTTAGTCCACCTGGAAGACTTGACCCTTGGCACGTCACAGAATTGGCACACCACTAGATTCCCAAAGGGTGTAAGCATCCCAGTCCCTCTGCAGATCCATAGCCTTGATCATCTTAAGCGCATATTATCTGACAGACCCTGTGCGGGGTTTCAGTGTCACTGCCCTCTTAGAGGCCCTGAACACAAAATAATCACAATAATTACCCTGGCATTTACTGGAGGCCCACTCTGTGTCAGACACCAGCTAACCTTTATCCAAATAACCTCCCTCCATTCTCATAATAACCCCAAATTAGCTTCCATCATTATCTCCATTTCACACTCAAGAAAACAAAGAGAAAGGAGCACTGAGCTTTGAAGTCAAAAGGCCCTGAGGTCACATCTCTCCTCTGCAGTTACCTGTCGGATCTTGGGCCCTTGACCGCTGGGCCCCTAGTTGACCTCATCTATAAAAATAGGACAGCACCAAGCTGGTAGGGTGCTTGTAAAGATTAAGTGAGCTCATGTTTACAGACTGTCTAATAAATAGTACGGACACGGTACATATTTGCTTTTCCCCTCCTACCTTTCCCTCAGTGTCCTGTGGGCAAGTGTCCCAGCCCCACAGGCCAGTGGGAGAGGGGCTGGTGCCTTTTCCACAGGCCTGTGGGGCTGGGACACTTGCCCACAGGACACTGAGGCAAAGATTGAAGGAAGAAAGTAGTAGAGAGGGGTTGGTACCTTCCTCTGTGGGTCCCACCCTGTGTTGGCATCTTCTTCACAGTTTGTGCCTGGGTGAGCAACAGTTTGTGAGACTGTGTATGTGTGCCTGGCACATTTGGGTTCCATCCTACTTCAAACTCCTAATACCTGATTCTCATCTCTGCCTGCCCCTTCCCTGAGGGGGTACAGAGGTGGGCCCAGACCAGACACCACAAGGCTGGGCACTGCCCCCCAAGCCTTCTTGAGGCTTTCTCCTTTCCCTAGACATGCACTGTCGCCCTCAAACCTCAGTGTCCCCATTTCCCCACAAGAAATGCATGTGCTTTCTGTGTGTGCCCAGAAAGGCAAGCTGGGGAACAGCCGGGAGAGCGTGTGCTTGGGAGTCCTGTTCCAATCTATAAAAAGACTGTTTAGTCTCAAATGTTTTATCTTTGATAAAGCCTGGGCTCCGGACTCCATGTCCTCCAAGGAAGGGAGACATTCCGTGCAGGGTAGAACCAAGGAACTGGCATGCTGCACCCAGCGCTGCTTCTCATCTACCGTTCCCTCCCTGCTCCCCTGTGGAAACAGCAGGGTCACCTCTGGGCTTGTGGGTCTAGAAACGGCTCCGCAGAAGCTGCAGCTGGTGTGCTGTGGCCACAGTTTAAGGTGGGAGAGAGGCAGAACCGAGAGAGTTTGTTGATGGATTTTTTTTTCCAGAGTTTCACTGTTATCACCTAGGCTGTAGTACAGTGGTATGAACTCGGCTCACTGCAATCTTCGCCTCCTGGGCTCAAGCGATTCTCCTGCCTCAGCCTCCCAAGTAGCAGGATTATGGGCGCCTGCCACCATGCCTGGCTATTTTTGTATTTTTCGTAGAAATGGGGTTCACCATGTTGGCCAGGCTGGTCTCGAACTCCTGACCTCAAGTGATCCACCTGCCGTGGCCTCCCAAAGTGCTGGGATTACAAGAGTGAGCCACCGCACCCAGCCTGTTGATGGATTTTAAGCCAGGGTTTGGTCCTCAGGATGTTTTCAGGCCCCACTAGCCTCACATTGTGGCTGAAATGCGAAGGTGCAGGAGCACACTGGACAGTGTCAGGAGAACGTAGGGCGATGCCCACAGAAGCCCAAGCTGCAGAAGCTGGGCCGGATTGGACTCCTCCCCTGGTGTCCCACCCCTGGCTCATTCTCAGCAAGGCAGGAGGCTCGAGGTGCCGGAAAAAAAAATGATTACCTCTAAATATTTACCCTGTGCATTTCTGGATGTGTCTCAACAGGAACGCAGCGGGAGTTCAAGGAGCACTCGGGGCATGTGACTCAGGCCTCATCACTCAGCTGTCCCTCCAGGGGCCGGCCGCAGAGGCTCTGATGTCCCTCCATGGCCCCCACCCCACCCACTCCCTGTGCCCCACCACCCTGACTAGCGGCCTCATTGTTCTCCCCTGCGGAGGAGGGGGCCTGAACCCCTCCACCCCCCCCCGCCCCACATCCTGCCCCAAGACAACACAAAGCCCAGCTGCAGCGCTCACTAAAGGGGCTGGGGTGGGGCAAGGAGGCGAATTTCAACTGTTCAAGGGTGGAGGGAGCCCCATTCAGGGCTGGCTCTCTCACAAAAGGAAAAGGGGTAAGACTGGTGCCAGGGGAAGGGGAAAGAAGAGGAGCGTGCAGAGCTGGAAGCAGGAGGTGAAGTGGGGATTTCAAGGCCGAGAGCCACCAAGCCAATGCCACGGGCCCTGGGAATGGCTAAGGGTCCTGGCAAGAGGCACCGGGCCCTGCTGTGGGGAGGCTGTGCCTGCACAATGACGGGGAAGGAACTGACACACAGAAACTCCAAACACAGAGGTTGCTCTGTCATGTTGGTGGTTCCTACTGACATATGACTGTCCTGGGAGGTTGGCTGTGCAGCTGGTTTTTTGTGCAACTCAGAGAGCACAGTTCAAATATTCAGGCCATGCCTGGACCCAGGGGAAATAAGAGTGCACCTTGATCCTTGGGTGCTTGGGGTTTGGTTGTGGCTACATTCACTGGGCTGCATGAACTTGTAGATATGTACAAGAAGTGGAGGTCATGGGTTGGGATACCTGGGCTCTTGGATGTACTTGTTTTGAGGGTGCTAGGCATGTGTATGTCATGTGTGAGGGCACACGTGTTTATCTGTACATATGCATGTACAGCAAGGGGATTGTGTTGTGACTTCATTCTGAAGCCTTCTTCTTCGGAGCCCTTGGGATACCCAGAGGGGCTATGAGTCCTCTCAACTGGACACAGCCATGATGGGGTGGGGATGGGAAATGTCTCAGGGAGGGGCTTGCAGGAGGGGAATGGAGAGGAGAGAAGAGAGGGGCAGTCCTGGGCATGCGAAGTGGAAGTTTCTGGCTGCACATGAGGAAAATGTTCTCAGAGTTTCACCCTGTGAGGCAACCAGACCACCCAAGGAAACTGGGTAAGGCGGTGTCACCATGGAGACAGGGAACAGGTTTGATAAGAGGGAGGATGCTGGGGAATGGGTCGGAGAGCAGCTGAAAGGGGCTGGGATCATAGGAGACCCTCCGCTGAGGCAATCTGGCTCATACCCAAGGGCCCGAGGGGATTGGGTCTGTTTGAATTTTTTCTATGGGAGGAAGAAGCAGTGAAAGACAAGCCCCTGGGTCCCCTGCGGTGGACCTGGGCGAGCTGTGGCCACTTTCCCTGCTGGAGAAGAGGCCAGAGGGGCAGAAACCCCTTTTCCACTGTCCCACTGTGGACTCAGGTTGCCCATCCCTGCAGCCAGGAAAAAGCCAGTTATTTTATTTATGTATAGATTTAAGGCATATAACTTGATGATCTAATCTCTGTATACATTGTGAGATAATCAGCACAATCAAACTAATTAAGGTAGTCATCACCTCACATAGTGTGTGTGTGTGAATGTGTGTGAGTGTATGTGTGTGTGTGTGTGTGTCTAATAGGAGCACTTAAGATCTACTTTCAAGAAAAAGCCAGCTACAGTGGCCAGGAGGTGAGCCCCTGGGGTTGGCTATGCCCCACAGTCCCCTCCTTTGTGAGGTGCTCCCAGCACCGCCTGTCCCCATGGTATTTTGCGTACGATCACTCAACAGTGCTTACTGAGCACTTATCATGCATGTAGGACGGCACCTGCCTTTGTCATCCCCCCAGCACAACACTCACTAGCCGTGTGACCCTGGTCATATCACTTCCCATCTGTAGGCCTCCATTTTCTCACCTGTGATATTGAAATAACGACACTAGTTACCTCACAAGAATTATAGTGTGGGCCGGGCACAGTAACTCATGCCTGTAATCTCAACACTTTGGGAGGCTGAGGCGGGTAGACCACCCGAGGTCAGGAGTTCAACACCAGCCTGGTCAACATGGTGAAATCCCGTCTCTACTAAAAATACAAAAATTAGCCGGGCCCAGTGACAGGCGCCTGTAATTCCAGCTACTCAAGAGGCTGAGGCAGGGAGAATCACTTGAACTCAGGAGGTGGAGGTTGCAGTGAGCCGAGATCATGCCACTGCACTCCAGACTGGGCGACAGAGCAAGATTCTGTCTCAAAAAAAAAAAAAAAAGTTGTAGTGTGAGGTAAATAAGTCAATAAATATAAAACACAGTGCTGGCTGGGTGCGGTGGCTCACACCTGTAATCCCAGCACTTTGAGAGGCCAAGGAGGGTGGATCATCTGATGTCAGGAGTTCGAGACCAGCCTGGCCAAAATGGCCAAATCCCGTCTCTACTTAAAATACAAAAAAATAGCCAGGCATGGTGACGGGCACCTGTAATCCCAGCTACCTTGGGAGGCTGAGGCAGGAGAACCGCTTGAACCCGGGAGGAGAAGGAGGCTGCAGTGAGTCAAGATCACACCACTGCACCCCAGCCTGGGCAACAAGAAAGAAACTCTGTCTCAAAAATAAATAAATAAATAAAACCCAGTGCTCAATAACTATGCCTTATTATTAATATTCTACTCATCTAACTGAATTATAATTATTACTATAGAATGACACAGATGACTATGTGTTTCTTCAAGTCAAGGACTTAACCTTAGTAATCTGTGTATCCTCCAGTCCTATCAGGGTGCCTGAAATGGGATGCTTAATAAATATCCAAATGAGTGCATTACAGACATAGACAGGTGATGTTCCTGTGGCCGAGTCTTTACTCTAGGGAAGTTCTTCCTCCTGCCTAGTGTCAATGTCTCCCCCAGCTGCTATAAGGGCCTAACCTCTATAAAGAAACTACCATATGCTTAGTTCCAAGCTGGCACCCAATCCATGAAGGCTGTTGCTCACAACGCTCACTGTTCTGTTAATCAGGCATCCTCTAGAGAAATTAAAGTGAGGTCCTCCTCCAAATAATCCCTTGGCTCCCGCAGTGGACCAGCAGCTTTCTCCCGAGCCTTCTCTCAGTTTCTGACTAGTGCTTAACGAGCTGCCCAGACAACCTTCAGCAGCAACCCCTCCCCATGAGGGCCAGGCTGGGCCGGGCACATATCCTGCCATGTCAGGAGACAGCTCGTGGGTTGGCAAGGAGCAGAACAGGCCACTGTTAAGAGTCCAAAGGTGGGGTTCTCTCCCACTGAAAAGAGCCAGGAGACAGGCTGGCCGCCACGGAGACCATTTGGTGCTCAGAGAACACTTGCTGAATTCTTCTGTCAACAACAGAAGCAGGTGATGGGGCGGAGAGGAAATAACACAGAATCTGGAATCAGAGGACCTGGTTTCATTAGATGAATGCTAAGTTCCTGGCCAGCCCTGAAGGTCATGAAGTTGTTTTCCCACAGGCTTCTGTGTGCTGAGCTCAGTGCTGCGTGAGATACAGACAAAGCCCAGGGCAAGGTCTGGGCCATCAAGGAGTTGACAGTGTTGCCGGGGAAGGACTGTTTACTCACAAAGGGACGGCAAACTTCCACATATGTACTCCGCTTTGTTCTGCAGCCACCCTCCCAATTAGGTTCTAGAACATGTGCCCAGACTGGAGAGTACAACAGACACTCAGGAGAGAGGGTGAGCAGGGAAGGCTTCCCGGGCAGAATGAGGCGGGGCATGGATGAGACGTGAGCAGCCCACAGAACTGAGTTCAGAGAGGAAAGCACCAGAGAGCACCTCATGTTACTTGTGGGGGCTCCGTCGGCATTGCGGATGGGCAGTTCTTCACTTGGCGGGACTGTCCCACTCGCTGCAGAGCTTTTCGCTTCCCTGGCCTTGCTCATAAATGTTTGGAGCATCTCCCTATTATTGTGACCATCAAAGACACCGCATGAGCCTGGACAACATTGTGAGACCTTGTCCCTATACAAAATTAAAAACTAGCCAGACACGGTGGCACACACCTAGAGTCCCAGTTACTTGGAAGGCTGAGGCAGGAGAATCCCCTGAGCTTGGGAGTTTGAAGCTGCGGTGAGCTAGGGTAGTACCCCTGCACTTCAGGCTGGACAACAGACTGAGACTTTCTGTCTTGAAATAAAATTTTAAATGAAGAAAAACACCCCGTGCATTTCCAAACACCCCCTGAAGAGCAGGCACTTTCCTCTACCTACACTCCTTTAATTTGCTAGTGCAGGAACAGACTCAGAGGAACCGAGTTACCTAAGGACACACGACAAGTTCATGGCAGAGTGGGTGTTACAAGTAGGTCTCCCAAAACCCTGGGGGATGCTCTTTCCACCCCACCAGATTGATCTTGGTTTCTAGCACAGCCTCCCCACTTTAGATGACACCTTCTTATCAGAGATGACTTGAATACTAGCTATCATCTTTGAGATTCCAAACACACAAGATGACACAAAGTTCTCTCGGATTTTTTGCAATTTTCACAAATATCCAAACAAGGGAGTGTACTCCCATCAGGAAAATGTGTGTCTATCTTCACACACACATAAGAGCACAACCTGTTCTATCTGGCTTTGCACAAAGTCCTGCGTGAGAACAATGCTGTATTTTTAAATAAAAGGGCTATTGCTTTATTTTGTCCTTTCTTGGCTCCCTTATTGGTAAAAGGAACATCTCCCAGACTGCCTGGAGTGGCAGGAGGGCCTGTGATGGAGAGGACGGATGTGGGGGAAGATAGGAAAAGAGAAGCTGGAGGGGAGCCTGGAGTGGGGGGTTATTTATGAGGGGAGAGAGTCCCTGGCAGTTGCTAAGCAAAGGCAAAGCTTGTGCAGGTCAGACTGAGCCAGGGAGATGCTGGGCACCCACAGTGTTGCCAGAAGGTGACCCAATTCATTCAGGTGGAGCTGAGAGGGATAAAGGCAGGGGAAGACATTCCTAAAAGTCAGGTGAGAGAAACGAAAAGGTGGGGTTTTTTTGTTAGTTTTGTTTTGTTTCCCCTGAGTTAAAAGACCATGGAAGTTGGAAGTCAGAAGTCAGAGACTGTCCACTACATGGTGATGTTTCATTGATGTGACGTGGGTCTCCAAAAAACCCTGATGGTAGAGAAAGAAGGTCAGGGAGGGACGAGACCCAGAAGAGGTTCCTCTCTCTCAAAAATGCTAGATTTGGGAAATCATGGTTTGGCACCACCATAGGAACCAACTTCAGGTTAAATCGTATTGTTCCGACCTCTTCTTACTGAAAGGGGTTAATCTGACAGCAACAGCATGCCAAGGGTGTGGACCCCTGGGCAGAGCAAGGAGATGGAGACAATTCTAGGGCCGGTCCCCACCCTCAGCACTGCAGGGGAATCTTCTTGGGAGGGACTTAGGCCTATCCCAGACTGAGGAGACATCTCTGGCTCTCCCCAGCACAGCTGCTAAACTGGAGTGGCCCACACAAGTTCCTGAATCCCAGTCAGAAGTGTTACAGCAAGTCAAGTGCAAAGGGCCGCTCCTGCCCCCATGCAATTAGCTGTGGCTCTCAGAGAGCCTGGGGAGGTGTTCCCCTGCCCATGCACAGAGCCAAGAGAAGCTTCTCAAGAGCAAAGCATAGCACAGGGATTGCATAATGCATGTGTGTGCTTCTCCTTCAATGGCCCCTTCCTCCTTGCCAAGCCATGCCACCCACAGGCAGAGAAGTTAAAGGGACCCAGGCTTCCCAGGCCCAGCCGGGGCCACAGTGTGACCTGAGAACAGCCCAGGAGCATGATAGGGCAAAGCCTCTGGAGACCAATGAAGATATGGGGGACTGTTTCTGGGCCCCCTCTCCTCTCTACCACCTCTCTGAGAGACAATGCGAGACCTATACTGTCCAGCGCAGTAGCCACTAGTCACTTGTGACTATATTTAAATTCATTAAAATTAAATTTAAAATGCAGTTCCTTAGCTGCACTAGCCACATTTCAAGGCTCAATAGCCACACAAAGCTAGTGGCTCCAGTATTGCACAGCACGGTTCTAGAACACATCCATCATCGCAGAGCATTCTATTGGGCAGCAATGGTACAGCCTCTGTTGTCAGGCTGACCTTTGTTTGATTTCTAGCTCTGCCACTTACTGGCTATATGATTTTGGACAATTATTTCACCTCTCTCTGTCTTAGTTTCCTCCCTGGTAAAGTGCTTAGGCAGTGCCTAGCACATGGTAAGTAACCAACAAACGTTACCTTTGAGCATCACCACCCGACTCGACCATTTACTGAAGCCCAGTTCAAGTACCTCCTCCTGCAAGAAGTCTCCAACCTTCAACCATTCACTTAGTCATGCAGCCTTTTGTCCATTCAACATTTATTGAGCACCCTAATATACATCAGGCACTATGCTAGGTGATGAAGCGGCAAAATCCAATCACAGATGCTCCCTGTCCTCAAAGAGGCAACTTAAGTGGGGACAATGACTACAGAGTGGACAATTACAAGCCTGAGTGACAGGTGCTGGGACTTGGACATACGTGTCACAGAGCTTCCTCAGACTAATCCCTTTGGCCTTTTGACTCTGATCTCTGCGGGTTCAGTCACAAAGTGAGGCCACACGATCCTGTCCTCGATTACAAACTGTCATCTCCTAATCTCAGGTTGCTCATTCATGCGGCTGGTCTCCCCAGACAGGCCCCAGACACGGCTCCCAGTTGTCTGTCCTTGTCACATACACACACAGCTTCAAGGCCCATTTTCTACAGCTTCCGAGGAGTGGGCACCCCACCTGCGGGCCCTGGACAAGGGATTTAAGAGGGAAGGAAGACAGATTCTGAGGCAGGAGGGAAATTGAATGAATCCAGCACAGGCAAACGGCAGTGGCTGTGCATTAGAGGACTTGCCCGCTCTATCCTGCTAAGCCTGGTCTCCCTGGCTCACCAGCGTCTCTTCTAGCCCTCATTCTGATCTCCAGCTCCGTCTAGGAGGGCACTGTTTCTGTGTGTGGAGGTATGTGGATGTGAATTCTGTCTACCCTATCAGACTGGAAGCCCCGTAGAGAGAAGGACTGAGACATCCCATTAGATCAGACCTCTCCATGGGTAAAAACTGCACTTCCCTCCTCGGATGGAAATCGCTAAGCTCCCAGCCAGGGCCCCCAGGAGAGGAACTGGGTGGAGCTGGTGCAGGTGGGAAGAACTAGGGCTGCACAAGGATTGGGGAGGTGAAGTCAGACCACATCTCTGAGCCTTGTTTGTTTAGCTGAAGCTCCTTGTCCTGCTGCCTTTATTTCGTGGATAAACAGGCAGGGTGTGTCTGGGGGTGGAAAACTGGAGAAAGCCCTCTCTATTCAGAGTCCCACCCTCACCACCCCCACCACCTTCACTAGCCCCATCCCAGATGGAAGCTTTTCTTTTACATCAGAGCACCCTCCTTCCCAACCCAGCAACTCAACTCACCAACACACACACACACACACACACACACACGCACAGCCCGAGGTGCACCCAAACACCATCTACCCCTACCCTAGCCAGAGGGTTTTCTAAATTGGACGGGATCCCAGACTGTATTTGAATCTAGGGGAAAAGAGCAGAAGATAAAGTTCAAAGCATATAATAAAAAGAGCTACGTTTGCTGGATCACACACTGTGCTAAAGACTTCATTGACCCATTTTACAGATGAGGTTCTGCAAAATTAAGGTGTCTCGCCACCTCTCCGCCTCTCCAGACCCCCATTCCACGTCTCTGCATTTTATAGAGCTCTTGAACATTCTTGGTTTCATTTAATTTCATCCTTTTTAACAGGTCAGGGAGCGAAGCATTATTTATTCCCATTCCAAATGAAGAAACGGAGATTCGGAAATATCAAGTTACTTCCCGCTGTGTCACAAAGTTAAGTAGTGGCAGCGCGAACCCACACCAAGTGGTTCAGTGGAGCCCCTAGCTCCACGCTCATACCCGGGAGAGAAGCGGCGGCCCCAGGAGCGGGGACAAACCTCGGGTGCGCGACCCTGCCCACCCCAGCCCGCCTGGCCGCGCCCCTGCCCGCCGTTGCCCTCGTCGCCGGCCCCATGGCTGAAAGGGGCCGGAAGTGGGGAGGCGGCCTCAGCTCCCGGAACAATGGAGGGGGATTAGGGCCGGCCCGGGTAGCGCCCCACCCGTCGCGTCAGCCTCTGGGTCCTGCTCCCCAGGGCTGCGAAGGACCTGTGGAACTTTCCGGAGCTCGGCACCCCTCCCCCCAAGCCCACCTGGGCACACCGCGCCCTGCACTCCCGGCCCAGGGGAGGTTCTGTCCCGCCCGCGTTAAGCGGCCCTCTCCCTCTGAGACCATCCGGCCCCTGGGGCCTCGAATGCCAGTTCCGCGGTCCAGTGCCCGCCGCCCTCCGCACTGATCCTCTCTCGTTCTGCCGCTTCTCTCTTATGCCTTTCCCTCTGGATAGCGCCCCACCCATCTACCCTCTTCCCTAACTCCCGAACTATTTGGTTCATCAGAGCTATGGAAAAACTAGATCCAAGATCTGGATCTAAAATCCCTGTCCAGCAAGAAGTTCTTCCTGATACCTAGCCTCACTCCCTCATGCTGCAGTTGAACTAAGTAAGAGTTCTCTGCCTGCCCTTATGGTGTAGTCCTCAGTGGCTCTGGGGTCAGATTGCCAGAGTTTGTATCTTGGCCCTAACACTTAGCAGTTGTTTGATATTGGACTAGTTCCTTTACTCTCTGTGCCTCAGTTTCTGCATCTATAAAATAGTATCTAATGTGTTGTGAGGTTTAAATGGGAGAACCCACGGGTGTAGCATGAATGTCAGTGGAAGTCCCTCTCCCTCCTCACCGCCATGCAACCCACAGAGCCCCTCCTGGTGGAGAAGCAGCGCTATAAAGTTAGGGAAGATGGGCTGGGGAGGCTGGGGGTAGAGTAGGGCGTTCTGGGTCAGCCCTGCCCTTAGGAGGCAGCAGCTGCCGCTTCTCTCTGGTGCCTCCAAGTGAGTGCCACCTGCCTCGCCCCTGATCTTCTCATCCTTTGATCTTCTGATCTCTGGCCAGGGTCTCCCAGCCAAAGGCATTCCTGTCTCCCTTGCCTTCTCCAAGGAAAGGCAAAGGGCTGGGCTCCCTCCCTTTGCCCCAAGCTCCTTCCTCCCTCCCCTGTGTTGTGTGTGTAACTAAGACTACCAGTCAGGCCCTGGGATGAAGTAACAGCCAGGACCCCTAAGGTGGCAGTGTCTAGCGGGAGGAGAGGACATGGGGAAGTGTTGGACATTGGGGCTGTTACTGGGCATGGTGCCCTGGGCTGGACCAGACACTGTTGGAAAGGTGCCTTCAGCCCAAGTTCCTTATTGCCAGAGCCGGTTTATGCAGAGTCCTGGATGAGCACTGGAGAAAGTGTGTGTGCCCCTGTGAACAGTGTGTGTTCCCTGCCCTCAGGAAACTTCGGTCTGAGGAGAGATTCAGAACCACAGATACTGCTGGACAGAGCCTTGTACATTAGTGCTGAAGGAATCTCAAGTACCGGTGGGTCAGGGAGGGCTTCCTGGAGGAAGCTTGGCCTGAGCTGGCCAAAAAGGACATGATTTGCCATCAGAAAGTGGCCTGCCTCAGAGCTCTGCAAAGGGGGGAAATGAGCTGGGGGTGTTACCATGGGAATGAGGGAAAGTATGGTGGATGAATGGTGGCCCCACTGAAGGTGTGTCTACCTCCTAATCCCTGGAACCTGTGAATATGATCTTACTTAGAAAAAGGGCCATTGCAGATGTAGCTAAGAAAGAGATCTTGAGATGAGGAGATCCCCCTGGGTTATCTGAGTGGGCTCTAAATCCAATGTCAATTGCCCTTGTGTAGACACGCAGAGCTCACACAGGGAGAAGAAGGTGAGGTGAAGACAGAGGCGGAGATTGGAGTGATGTGGTAACCACCAGAAGCTGGAAGAGGCACGCAGTGGGTTCTCCCTTAGAGCCATTGACAGGAATGTGTCCCTGCTGACATCTTGATCTTGGGTTTCTGGCCTCCAGAACTGTGAAAGAATAAACTTAGGCCACCCGGTTTGCGGTACTTTGTCACGGCAGCCACTGGAAACTAACCCAGGTAAGTGGGGAGCAGTCAGCAGAGCCACTCTTCCCACTGTGGCTTCCTCCTGCCCCTCCCTCTGCTCGCCCTCTATCACTGGCCCAAGCCAATGACCCATCCCACACTTCTCCACCTAGGAAAGTCATTCTCACCCCCTTGAGACTCCCTCGGATCTACTCTGATCAGCAGTTCTATTCCCAGGGACTTAACCAACAAAAACACATCCGTGTGCTCACTAGACAACCGTACAAAACTGCTCGTAGCACAGCTATCCACGGTACTCCCAAATGGAACATGTCCAGTTGCCCATCACCAGTGGAATGGGTAAACTTGGTTATATTAACCCATAGTGAGTACCATGCCACAATGAGGATGAACAAACCATGACCACCAGCAACAACATGGGTGAATCCTTAAACATGGTGAGGGAAAGAAGCCAGATGCAAAATAATGCCCCATTTATAATAGGGTTCAAAACACAGGCACAGCCTACCTATGTTGTTAGAAATCACGATCATCGCTATATTTATGGGGGAGGGTAGTGACCAGCAGAGGGCATGGGGGTGGAGTGCTTCTGGAAAGCTGATGACGTTCTCTTTCTTGTTCCAGGTGCTGGTTACACAAGTATATTTGCTTATGGAAATGTATCAAGCTATACACTTATGATATGTACTCTTTTCTATTATGTATATTATATTTAGTTTAAAAAAACAAACACTGGGCCGGGCGCAGTGGCTCATGCCTGTAATCCCAGCACTTTGGGAGGCCAAGGCAGGTGGATCACTGGAGGCCAAGAGTTTGAGACCATCCTGGCCAACATGGTAAAACCCCATCTCTACAAAAATACAAAAATTAGCCGGATGTGGTGGCACATGCCTGTAATCCCAGCTACTTGGGAGGCTCAGTAAGGAGAATTGCTTGAACCTGGGAGGCTGGGAGACAGAGGTTGCAGTGAACCAAGATCACACCACTGCACTCCAGCCTGGGTAACAGAGTGAGACTCTCTCAAAAAAACAAACTCTGGAAGTCTTCCATGAACCTCTGGCTTTCTGAGGGCTCCCCTCTAGGTTCCCATGGAATCCGGTGAATAATTCTCAGCTTTTATGTCATTAAATTGAAATTGGATGTTTACTTCTGTATATGGTTTCATCGTACTCATCTGCATATCCTTAGCACTTTCCCCAGGCTCTGACACATAGTAGATGCTCAATAAACACTAGATTTGCTGGCATGGCCACGGGCTTTGGTGTTCCCAGCCTTCCCTCCCAGGGTTTCCTGGCCATTGGCCCCAGCTCCCTGGATCTTCACAGGATTCCACAATGAGACACATTCCTTTCCACTGCTGCCGCATCCTACCTGCCTTCTAAGTGCCCCCACGACCAGCCTATGCTTGTCTCCTCCCTCACGCTTAATGCACAGGATGGTAATTTTCTGACCCAATCGTAAACTCTCTCAATGCAAAATTCAGGTCTTACTTATCTTGGATCTTCAGAGCCTAGGCAAGTGTCAGGCACGCTGTGGAGATTCAAGAACCCACAGCCTCAAATCTCTAGAGTCCTCTCTCCAAGCCTAGGGGTAGGCACATACCTTTGTTCGTCCTACCTTGTTTGGAATTGGATGGAAATTTTCAAAAGAAGTTTTCTTTAAAAAAAAGAATTAAGAGAATGAATAGGAAAGGCAAAAGCTTCTAAGTGGAAGGGTTTATAGAACAGATGTCTCACTCTAATGAAACCCAAGCCTGGCCACGAGCTGGCTGGCTGGCAGCTTAAGAGGCTCCCCAGCGCGACTCCTTCCTCACCGCAGCCGTCTGGGTTGGAAGCCACACCTCGGGCTCCTGCCTGCGGTGGAGCCAGGTTAGTGCTACTACCAGGTTTGAAGAGGGCTGCCCTCCCTGCCTCTCTCTCAAATAAGTCCATCTGCTCCAGCCTAGGGTTTTTGTTTTTCTGCTCTGTACCTCCCAGCCTCTGGCCAGGCATTTGTTCATTCATTCACTCACTCATTCATCTCTTCACTCATTCCACCAATATTTTTGAGCACCCATGTGCAGCGGGTTTGGGCCAGCACTGAGGACAAGGAGAGCAATGGTGGCCAGGCCCCTGCTATCTTGGGGAGCCCAGCCTGGTTTGAGAAACAGACAAGTAACCAGGAATTAGAACCCAGGGGAATGAGCCTTGGGGCAGGGCAGGCACACAGAGAGGAGGCTTCCCCCAGAGTTGAGGGATTAGGGAAGGTTTCCCAGAGGAAGAGACATCTCAGCCAGCCCCTTACATCCTAAATGAAACCAATGCTTCCTTGCCTCTTCCAAACACTCCCCACCAGAGCTGCAGGCTTCTGGTCTGAACCCATTTCTTCACCATATCCTTGCAGTAAATCAACCGTGATGTCACAGGGCTGTTTCTTATAGACCTGGATGTAAACCAATGGTGCATCACCTAAGTAGAAACTAGGTAAAAGCAGTACTGTAGGAGATGGAGTAGAGAGTGGCTGTCCAGCAGCTCTGCTGATGATCTGACTTATTCCATGAATAAGCTTGAGGCAGTGCTTGGCAAACCCTAAAATGCAGATACTGGCTCAGTAGGTTAGGGGTGAGGCCTGAGCTTCTGCATTCCTCACATGCTTCCAGATGATGCTGATGCTGTGCTGCTGGGCTGTGAACCATACTTTGAGTGAAAAGCTTTAGGATATCCAAGGGAATCCATAGAAGAAACCTCCTTTAAGCAATCTTTTATAAATATGTTTTAAATCACTTTTTTTTTTTTTTTTTTTTTACTAAGCATTGACCAGGCTGACTCATAGAAATATCCCACTGTGGCCTGGTCTAGACAAAGGTGTCTGGCCAAGGGGCCAACCAGAGGACAAAATCCACTCCTGCCCCACTCATCAACTCTACCCGCTCCCTACATGGTAGGGCTACTGGGGCAAGGGGCACCCTTTTCTATTTCTCACAAAGATGTTGCCTGGACTAGCTGCAGCCCAGAACACTATGGGGCAGGCAGGCTGAGTGGGTGTGTGGATTTCTGAGGAGGAGCAGGCAGAGGCCTCTGACCTCCTTGGCAGGAGGCAGTCCCTCCAGGATCCCTGGGGATAGCGGGTGTGGCATCTCCAAGGTTGCCTTTATAGGCCAAGATTACTTCCTCATAGAGAAAGTGAAATGAAACCCAGGTCACCCCACTATTCCCTATAGGGCTAACAAAGAAGGGGTTGGCTTTGGGCTCTCTCCCCTCTGGCCAAAATAAGAGGGAAACTCGGGTTATTATAGTAGGAAGGAGGAGAAACTCTTGGAAGAACTTCCCAGTGATCACATTCCCAGGGGGATCAAACACTAAGCAGATGGTGGGATGTAATGACTTGATCTGCCCATCTGGAGGTCCCAGCCCAGGTTAGGGGTAAGGGGCTGGAGTAAGGTGTCAGGAGGGCTCCCCAGGCCAAGTTTCTGAGCTTTCAAGCCTTCCCCTCTTACTACACACTCTACCTCTATGGCTCTAGGGCCATTCGTCCATCAGCACTGGGCATGCCAGGGTTCCAGGGGTTAGCCCAGGTATTTCCTGACCCCAAGCCCCACCCCCAGCAGGTCCCCTGGGCCCCGCAACATGGTGCCTTTGCGCCCCCAAAGTACAGTGAAGTACAGTGAAGCTAATACTTTCTGGCAGGTGGAGGCAGGGCAGGCAGAGGGGGAGGTGGCACCCTGGGCTTCTGCATTCAGAGTAGGGGAGTGGGCAACGAGGCGAGGGCTGGCGTGGCGTCGGCTGGCGGGGGGTGGGCATTCCTCTTTCCGCTGGCTGCACATAGTTAATGGGAGGCCTTGTTCTGGCTGGGCACACAGCCCTCGAGGTGCTGATGATGGCCATGTCCTGTTCCAGCCCCTGGGATCTCAAGTCTCACGGAGTCAACACTGCAAATCTCAGGGGACCCTGGCACTTCCTTCACATCACAGTCTCCTCATCATCGGCTCACTCATGCCCCCCCTTTCTCTCTCTCTCTCTCTCTCCACCTCCTCCCCCTTCTCCTCTCTCTCTCCCCTCTCTGCATCTTTATTTATACACCATCATTTGTCTCTATAATACCCTGGGGTCAGGAACTCTCACCCCACAGGAAACAGACCCAAAGGCATCAGAGGACTTGTCCAAAGGCACTCAGCATGTTGGCAGCAAAGACAGGGTCCTAGCCTGGGGTCTCCTGATCCCACTTCCAACTGGAGAACAAACCTAAAGCTCCAGTTGCTGGGGTCAGGAGGGCTGCAGACGAAACTGGAGGAGGGAAGCTTTGGAAGCACCCCCTTCCTCCAGAGGACTCACGCAGCTCCTCGATCCACAGGGCAGAGAAACCCTGCAGCAGGAGGGTGGGAGACTGCAGGGAGGGGCTGAGCCAGCAGGGCTCTGCAGGTCAGTGGTAGGATTTCCTGAGTCCAGGCGCTCACTCAGGCGTTACTAAGAATTTATCTCCACAGCTGGACCAGGGACTCTGTTTGTTGTAGTGAAAGTTAGTGTCAGCGCCTAGCACGGCTGTGCCTACTACTAAGTGTATGCTTAATACATATTCATAGGTTGAATAAATGAAAAATAATAGCTAACATCCATTGAACGGTTACTATGTGCCAGATGCCGTTCTAGGCACTTTGCATATATTAACTCATTTAACAAGGGCATCATTGTCATTCCTCTATTACAGGTGAGGAAACTAAGGCACAAAGAGGGTAAATCTTTCCCCAAGGATTGGTAAAAGGCAGAGCCAGAATCTGAACTCAGGTGGAGTGGCTCTGGGGTTTGTGCACTTACCCACTCTGCCAGATTTATAAGAAACTGGGAAGGAGGCCGACACACACGGGATCTGACATCTGAGGGATGGGCCCTCTGCCCTCCCTTTCAAGCAGAATCCCTGCCCACCAGAGACTGACAACTGCCTCATTCCCAGAATCGCTGAGACTCTGGTGCGCCCCCTGTGCCCACTCTAGCACAATGCACCCCATAGTCCCTGGCCCCTGCAGATGCCACACTCAGGCCAAGAAGCACCTCCAACCCAAGGATGCTCAGTCTCCCCTCTAGTCCTGGGGCCGCCTCCTGCACATCTGGGCAAAGGCTACCTTGTCTTCCCTGTGGCATCCCTGAGAAAAAGACCCCTTCCTCTCATCCCCTCCTGCCCTAGCCTCTAGGTTAAGGGGAGAAAGGGCTACACAATTTGCAGGACTGGCCGGGCACAGTGGCTCACACCTGTAATCCCAGGACTTTGGGAGGCCAAGGCGGGTGGATCACCTGAGGTCACGAGTTCAAGACCAGCCTGGCCAACATGGCGAAGCCCTGTCTCTACTAAAAATACAAAAATTAGCCGGACGTGGTGGCAGGAGCCTATAATCCCAGCTTCTTGAGAGGCTGAGGCAGAAGAATCGCTTGAACCCAGGAGGCGGAGGTTGCAGTGAGCCGAGATAGCAACATTGCACTCCAGCCTGGGTGACAGAGCGAGACTCTGTCTCAATAAAAATAAATAAATAAATAAATAAATAAATAAATAAATAAAATAATTTGCAGGACCCAGTGCAAAATAAAATGTAGGGCCCTTGTGAAAAAAATTATTAAAAATTTTACACAACTCTCTCACCTGTAATCCCAGCAAGTTCAAGACCAGCCTGGGCAATATAGTGAGACCTCACTATAAGTTTTAAGTATTTTAATTTTTAAAAAACTTAAAAATTAGCTGGTTGTGGTAGTGGGCACCTGTAGTCTCAGCTACTCGGGAGGCTGAGGTGGGAGGATCACTTGAGCCCAGGGAGTTGAGGCTGCAGTGAGCGGAGATCATACCATTGCACTCCAGCCTGGGTGACAGTGCAAGATCCTGTCTCAAAAATAAATAAATAAAATAAAATAACACACACACACACAACCAAAAAAATGACATGGTAACAGCAGAGCAATGACCCAAGCACGGGGCCCTGTGTGACAGCGTGGAGGGCATGTCTGTGAAGGGATCTCAGGCCACCCTGGACCCGGTCCCCCAAGCGCAGTTACCTGCCTCAGCCTGCTTCAGCAGGTAACTGAGCTTGGGGGACCGGGTCCAGGGTGGCCTGAGAGGTGAGCTGGTTCCCAGCTCTGACTCCTTTCGGTCCTGAGCTCTCATCTGCCCCAGGTAAGTGAGGGTGGGAGCCCAGGTCCTGTCCCAATTCTCATTCTCTCTTGCTTTTGTCCCAGACAATGGTTCCCCTCCTTTCTCGTCTCCTCCCAGCCTTCTAATCTGCTCTGTCCACCACAAAGACAGGAGATTAGTTTACAGCCCCTTCCTGCCTCAACTCTCACAATTCCTGGACACTTGATCCAGCGTCCTCCATCCTCAAACACTCCTAACCCTGCGTTGCCCCAGATCTGGAGCTGAGAGGAAGGGAGAAAAAACGAAATGCATACACTGGATCTGTTTACAGCCCTGTCCTGAGCGCCCCCTGCAGGCGGAGACCCATACTGGGGTAGGGGGTGTGTTCTTGAAGGACATGTGTGTGTATGTTTGAAGGAGGTATGTGTGTGTATGTTTGAAGGAGGTATGTGTGTGTGTTAGGTCTGTGTGTGTTTGGAGGTGTGTGTGGGTTTGTGTGTTTGAAGGAGGTGTGTGTATGTTTGAAGGAGGGGTGTGTGTTTCAAGGAGGTGTGTATGTTTGAAAGAAGGGTGTCTGTGTGTGTTTGAAGGAGGTGTGTGCATGAAGGAGGTGTGTGTGTGTTTGAAGAGGGTGTGTTTGTGTGTGTGTTAGGTGTGTGTGTGTTTGGAGGTGTGTATGTGTGTTTGAAGAAGGTGTGAGTGTGTGTTAGGTGTGTGTGTGTTTGGAGGAGGTGTGTGTGTGTTATGTGTGGTTGTGTGTGTTTGGAGGTGTGCGTGCTTGACGGAGGTGTGTGTGTTAGGTGTTGTGTGTGTTTAAAGGAGGTGTGTGTGTGTTAGGTGTATGTGTGTTTGGAGGAGGTATGTGTGTGTTAGGTGTGTGTGTATGTTTGAAGCAGGTATGTGTGCGTTAGTGGTGTGTGTGTATTTGAAGGAGGTGTGTGTGTGTGTTAGGTATGTGTGTGTTTGAAGGAGATGTGTGTGTATTAGGTGTGTGTGTGTTTGGAGGTGTGTGTGTGCTTGAAGGAGGTATGTGTGATGTGATCCCGAGAAGAGGAACCATGAGCACAGATCCTGCCTTCAGGAAGCTCCCAGACTGAAGCGGGGGCATGGCCCCTGCCCTAAAAGAGTTGCCCTCTTCTGATGCAAAGAAACATGGCTCCTGTCCACAAGGAACCCTGAATCTGATGAAGTAGCGCATCACAGTCAGACAAACATACAGACAGATGGGGACACACACACCCTACAAAGACATAGTGAACATAATACTACCTGATATTTTCACAGGAAATAAAATCACACCCCCTGTGTGCAAAACGCCCCCCAAGCAGGATCTTGCTTCATGCAACAACTCATTGGGCAGAGATGATTCTCGACACCTGACAAGTGTCAACCTTGGTCTTCCCATTCCTTGGCCTGTGGGTTTTCCTTTGCACCACGACCACCTTTCAGGGGCTTCAGAATTAGGGGCCTCAGTTAGACACCAGCGTTCCCTCCTCTGTGCCCCGCCTGCTGCGCGGTATCTGGCCCTACCTGGGCGTGTTTCTCACTTCCTACAACAGGTCACAGTTATTTGCGCGTGTCTTATCTCTCTCTCCAAGGCTCCAGGAGAGAGGAAAGAGGGCAAGAATTCAATCCACATTTGTCAAATGAACAAATGAATGATTGAATGAATGAATGCTTGCTCCTCACAACAGCCTGGGAGTTCAAGTGGCACTATCATTGGTTATCAACACGGGGCATGAGGGGCACCGCAGCACCAGTGGGGAGGACAAGTATTGCCAGAATCCACACAGTGTGCTGATAGCAACTGAGGCTTACACACACTCTACCAAACTGCGCTGTTCTTCATGCAAAGGAACATGGAGCACATAGGGAGAGGTCTAGAGACCTGGAGAAAAGAATCCTCACACCAGATTCACTGAGAAGGCTTCCTCCTATAGGAGGTGCTAAAAGCTTCTTAGCCAGGGGGCTGCCTTTGGCCTGTTTCCCGGGAGTCAACGATTAACTCAGATGGGGGGCAATTCTAACTTGCAGATCACACAGGGAGTTGGAATAAACCTCCATGTACTAGGCTCCCATTTTCCTGGTTCACCCACATATTCCTCTATACAAAAAAGCCCTCCCTGTGCCCTGCAAGAACCCCAGCTGCGGCTGCTACGTGGAAACAGTGGCTCCGCACTGCTCCTCTGTTCCTCCCCCTCCATGAGTCCATCTGCCTTGGCTTTGGGCCTGGGGACCACATCCAAGTCCCTGACACTGGTGCAATGGAAGGCACTCAGCACCTTTCTGCCACCTTTCTGTCAGTCTGGACACTCTCGGGGACACTCCCACCTCCTCCAGCACCTCCAAGGGCAAAGGGGAAAGGATGGTGGCAGGGGCAGAGAGTGAGAGGCACTGTGTCCTAGGACCAACCCTCTGGGTCTCACTCTCAGCAAGCCCTAGGCAGACAGAGTCAAATAGGCGAAACGAAGGGCCACTGCAGGCCTGCCTCCACCCCTTTTCCCAAGTGCCTCTCTCAAGGGGAGACCAGATAGATAATAACCATAGCTCCCATAGATTGGACATTTGCTATGTGCCAAACACTGTGTCTAATTATAAACATCTTTCCGTATGCCCGTTTTGAAAGTAAGAAAACAGAAGCTGAGAGGGGTGAAGAAACACACAGCCGTAGCTGGTTAGTGCTGGAGCCTAGCCTTGAACCCATGTCGGCTTGGCTGCAAACATGCACTCTTTCTTCTATAGCAGTGCTTCCAGGTGTGTGTCCAGATGGGGTCTCCTATGCCTTGGGATGGCTGGATGCTGCCCAGGGTTAACTGGGTGCCTTTCCCCTGGGAGGCCTTGTTGGTTTACCCGGGACGCTGAACACCTTGGATTGGGTTTGTGTGTTTGTATATGTGTGTGTCTGTGTTTTTAAAATGTGTTCCCTGAGGGGAAAAGGGCAGAAAGCCCTGCTCTAGAACATGCTGCCCCAGGGAGTGGGACGGAACAGGTCATGGAGATGAAGTACGAAACCCCAGTGAGGTTCCTCATTCTATCCTGGGCTCATGGCTTCCCCTTCTCCTGGCCCTGAATTAAATCCTTCTGGTCTTCAGGACTCAAGCCTCTTCTCTCTCCCCTGGGACTTCCCTGACCACCTCAGTCCTCTTTCTCCCTTGAATGCCATGGACCTCACCTCTGGTCCTCCCTGGATGCTCCCGGGATTATCTGATACAGTGAGTTCACTTTTCACGTGCACCTGGCTGGTATCTCCCTGAAGTCATCACCCTGACTGCCTCCCAGAGGACCCAGCAGACAGTAGGTCCTCAACGTCAATGCTGATGATAATCTCCACACTCAAGGATTCCGTCTTACCCTCCCCAGAGTCCTCAGTTTCTGTGCTGTGCCCCAATACCTTCCCCTCCAAGCAGCCCCCATAGATGGGCTCCCAGAAACCAATGCTGGTGGATGGGAGGGAAATGGGGCAAACCACTGATCCTTCCCCCAGAAAGACAGGAATTGTAAATAGGCTTTGAGAGGCTGCTTGGCCTGGGATTTTGACAAGCCCAGAGTCCTGCTCATTCGCTTGGAGCTTGGAAACCCCTCAGCTGTGGGCCTCTGAGTGTTAGCCCCACTGGTAAGTGGGGATAACACTAGCACCTCTCTCATGGGGTTTATGTGAGATGATGCAGATAAAGTGCTTGAGCACACTTCTTGCCACATGCCAACCATTCAGTAAATGCTGGTTATCACTGTTATTGGTATAGAAGAGACACCAGGGTGATGGTGGATTCCTATGTATGTGTCTCTGAACCTATGGGGGCCCATCGAGACTGGGTCCCAAGAATGAACGTTCCTGATGAGCTAGTGTCTTCCTGGAAGATCACAGTCCAGGGAATGAATACATCAAACAGGAAGGTATCCTCACCGTGCTGGAGCAGACAGGAGAGGCAGAGAGCTGGGCACAAGGTGCTTCCCCGGTCCCAGCCTCAAATTCACGTCTCATAGCTAATCAGAGAGAGCCCTGATCTCCCAGGGATGGGGGGAATTGAAGATACAGAGCATAGGCATCCCCTGATGGTTTCTGGAGGAGAAAAAAGATCATAGCAGAGAAGGGAGGACTGGGGATGGGACACAAAGGAAACTTCAGTTCTGGAGGTGCCTTAAGTAGCCGGGCCCAGCCCCCCCAACCCGCCAGCCGCCAGCCTGCCCATGGCCTGCTCTGGCATGGCTCCGGGGGGCACAGTGCCAACCCCTGAGCTCTCCCCCCACCATGTCCTTTCGCTGCTTCCAAAATAACTCTCTGCTCACTGCCCAAGTTTGGCCTCTCGGGTGTTTTTCTCCTCCTGGGACCTGTTCTCCCATGTCTGAAGGGCGAGGGAAGAGACCTGAATTGTCATCAGGGACTGGAGATCACTCCATTTCTGACAATGGACTAGTTAGTACAAGGGGCCCCCACAATTCTCAGAAGCCCCCAGGTCAGTGAGTTCATTTCAGTTTGGCTGAAAGAAGTTGCCATTTCCAACCTGGGGAAGGGGGATTGGCATTTTTTCCCCCACCCCATCTCCTGCACCTTCCCAAGGTGTCTGAAGCCCCGGCAGGCTCCTTGATCTTGGCCCTGCTCCCAATAGTGGGTCACTAGCCTAAGGTCAAACAACCCATTAAGGATGAGCTCAAAGGAAGATCCTCATGGCCCCTCAGGGCATGTCTGCCCCCCACCCTCCCCACCCCCACAACAACACTCCCAATCCCAAATGCCCCATCCACCCCTGCTTTTCCTTGGGCTATAGCAGAGAAACTCTAATTTCAAGGAACTCCGATTTCTGGGGAGAAGCTGGACTCTCCAGACAGTGCTAACCTAGAAGCCCAGATTCTTCCTCTTTGGAGAGTCTCCCACCAGGCGGCAGGCTTAGCCCCAGCTCCTCCGGGCATCGCCTGGGAGAAGGATCACTTCCTCCATCATCCACGCCCAGGAGCCCAAGAGCAGAACTGGCTGCTTGAAAGGCCTGTTTCCCTGAAAGTCAGTGGGAGGGGCTTTGTTAGTAAAGAAGGAGGGTGGGAGGGAAGGAAGGGTGATCTGATGGGGCTCCAGAAGATGAGACTCTGCCATCCTAACTCCCCATCCTGTCCCCGTAGCTCTGCTGGGCCCTTTTCATGGTAGTTTATTTGTAGTTGAAGGCATTAAGAAAAACTATATTAATAGTAAACATTTTGTAAGCCCTTATAGCATAAAAGACCCTTTGCTTTCTTTGTCTCATTTGCTCCTCCTCACAACCCTTTGAGGTAGATACTATTAGTGTTTCCATTTTGAAGACTGAGAAACTGGAGTTTGGGGGAGGTTAAGTGATTTGCCCAGAGACACGGCTCATCAACAGGGGAGCTGAGACTTGAACCTGCGCCCAGCAAGGCCTCCCCATTCGGATACCCTCTGTGCCCTGTCTGTCGCTCCCCTGGGGGGCATGGGTCAGTGCAGGAAGCAGGCTGCAGCGCGTGTGGGGCCATCAGGGTTGAGAGCCCATGGAATGGGGGGAAGGCGGGGTGGAGTGGGGGCAGGCTGGGGGCCAACTCTGCTCTGAGCCAGGCTTTCTTCTCCTCCGCCAGCCGCCCCACCCGGCCGCGCCCCATGCCCGCTGCTGCCAGAGCCGAGAGGTTTCCTTTTTCTTTTGCCTAGGGCTGTTTCCTGCCTTTCCTTTGAACTGGGGTGTTGGCTCCCCCACACATTCACCCACCTCCCGCGACCCCCCGGATCTGCCTTCTGATGGGCCCGCCCTACTAGGCTCCACTTTGGAGCAAGGCTGGCACGGGAGAGCCCCACAGGACCCTACTTCCTGGAGTCACTGTACCCCTCCTTTGCCCCTCTCTTCCCCGCACTGGTCTGGGTGCTGCCTGGGTCCTCCCCTTCCCTCCTTCCCTTCCCTCACGGCCTGCTGCCGAGCAGCTCTCCCCGGGAGCTTTCTCTGTCCCGCACCAGGAGCAGGAGACTCAGAGTGGGTTGCTCCCTGCCTCTCCCACTTTCTAGTTTTTCATCCAAAACATGGCTTCTCTGGACACTGAGGTACAGAGAAGTTTTGGGACCTGCACAGGGTCTCATAGCAACTGAGAGACTGAAGATTAGAACTCACAAACCCCAAGTTTCCGGAAGGAGGAGTCAAACTCTTAGAATCTATTAGAAAGGGCGATTAAGACTGGGCCAGGGAAGGGTGGCCTTGGAAGTGAGAAATGAGACCTGGCACATTGGCACCTCCACCCCCAATTCACAACACATCCTCTCCAAGGCTGGCTCTCCCCTGTTAAGGCCGCCTGTTCTTTGCTTCTTCATCTCTAGACTATATAAGGGAGCACGCTGGGGTCTTCCATCAGGTGTTCCCTTCCCCTCCCTGGTTTTTCTAGACTGTACTAAAAAAAAAAAAAAAAAAAAAACCTAAAATTACTCTGGGTTCCCAGTAGAGCTCATTCCATCCTCTTGGCAGCTTCTTCTGCCTCTCACAGGCCCCAACTACACACATACCTATCCTATACCTTTCATAGAACAGACCTGCTTCCCTCCCTCCCATGCTAATTCCAGGACTTCCTCCTCCAGGAAGACTTCCATGACTAACATTTCTTGGCCCTGGTCACCCTAATAACAACACCCTAATAACAATGGACCAGACATTATAACAAACCCTTTGCAAACATCATCTCAGTGAATCCACACAACAGCCCTATGAGGTAGATCTTAACCCTGTTTACAGGTGAGGAAACTAAGTCACAGAAGGGCTAATCAACTGGCTGGGGGTCACATAGCTAGTAAATGATAGCATGAACTCTGCTTTGTTGTGGCAAATGTGGCAAATTTACAGACATCTCCTGTAAATTACCCTGTATCTACACACACGCAGAAACACACACAGACACACACAGACACACATGTACACACCATCTAACCTTTCAAACAAGTCAGGTGGTTATCAGTTATCACAGGCAACCTTAAAGGGAGTGAATTCCCAAGAAAGCAATTAGCAGTCTGAAGTGGAGGTTGCATGGTGTAGTGGCCCGCCCTCAGCCCTGGTGGCAGTGGACAATGAAAATGGGTGCTTAGGTGGGACTGCAAGTGCATGAGCCTTAGGTCTTTTACAACTAGGTGTGAGACACCTTTTCTGGCACCATCTGTTTACTGACACTGCTCAGAGTAACTACCCAGATCTTTCTACTCAGGAACAACTCCGGGGATTATCTGCTCAACAAGTTATATGCTGTCTGTGTACTCCTGTCTCTGCATCGTGTGCACATGTGATAGAATAGAACAAGAGGTGATCTTTTTGTAGGTAAGAAGCGTGACGATCGGGTTTTTGTGCTCACGTGTGAGAAGTGCCTCCCTCAAACCTTGTTATGAAGTCAGCACATTACTGGTCTTTTTTTTTTTTTTTAAAGAAGAAAGAAAAAATAATAGAACAAGAGGCATCATGCCTTCTCATCACCATCAGATTAGATGTCCCAGAGCCAGGGCCTCCATCTCCCCCTTGGTCTATTTCCAGAACAGGCCCCAGCCAGGGAGAATGTTGAAACCCCGGTGAGTGTCAATGAGCCTCGCTGAGACTACAGTTTAGGAGGAAACTGTTGAAAAAAGAGAGATATATGAAGGATTGTGAGTATCTGAAGTCTGTCTTCCCAACCTTGATCAAACAGGGCTGGCACTGAGTCCAGAAGTGGTAATAGTTTTTGGACATGATTGTCAAAGCAAAGAATACCAGTTGGTTATAAAGATGCCCTCCTGGTCTGCCTTAGAACCAAGATGGAGAGGCGGAAGCACCTACCTCATGACAGGTATTGGCTAGAAGGAGAAAATCTCACAGCCGTGGAGTAGGGGAAGAGATATGAAGTCATTTTTATTGAGACCAGGTCAAGGAATGTGCAAGCGGACTTGTGGGTACCTTTTGGAGCCCATAGCTCCTGGGAGCCTCCTATGGTTCCTTCTATGGCTCCTTCTAAGGATCTTCGAGTCCTCTCTGGTCTGCTACTTCCTGCAGTGTTTTAACATTTTTCATTCTCAACTCTGTGTCAGGAGGACCTAAGTCCCCACCCCCCCCCCCAATCCCCAACCCCCAATTTTTACCAACTGGTTGGGCTCCAAGTCCCCAGAACCAGCCAAGTATTGATCAAGAGTTGCCCTGACACTCACCTCCCCAGCACGCAGCTCTCTTCCTCCAGCCACAAACCATTCCCTTGAATTCTACACTCTCCCACTAGGCTCAATTTCCCTCCGGTGTAGAGAGGCCTGGTAGCTTACCTCCGCCTCCACAGAGCACCCATAGGAGGCATGATAATACTAGCCACCATTTCAGAGTCACCCTCGGGTGTCAGGCACTGTGGGGACTTTCACTGAACATATTATCTCACTTAATCCTCTCAGCAACCTGCTTCCTCCTCTCCATGTACACATGAAGAACCTGAGGTTTAGAGGTGTTCAGTGAGTGACTCTCAGGAGGCGGCAGAGCTAGGAAGGAACCAAGGTTTGAGTGACCCAGAGAGAGGCACTGCTGGTTGTATCACCAGATGTGAATCTGCTCTGTCCTCTGGGGTACATGGGGCAGGGCCAAGCCTGGCATCTCCTAACATTGCTGAAAAGAGAAGAGAGCCCCAAGACTCCCAGACCCTGGCTCTTCTCCATGCCAGCCCTCAGCCCCACCTTCAGGGGCCTTTGTGGTAGAGCCGTTCTCCAGAGAGGGCAAAGAAAGAAAATTCCTCCTCTGAGCCACCCTCAGGACAACTGTAGGAATCCTCCATGCACTATCCACGTGGGACCCCTCCCCAGCCCAGAGCAGGGGACACGGTCCTCTGTCACCTCCTTCCAATATTCCAGACCCCACTGCTAAATTCCCCACATTGCCTCAGGACCCATCATACTCTTTCTAGTTCCCACTCCCTCTCTTCTCTCCACCACTCAGAAGCATCCCCTGAGTCTTGAGAGAGAGGGAGTTTCTCAATCCCCAGGAAGGCAGACCAGCTCAGAAAACCCCACCTCTACTGAACCCAAACGCAGAGTTCACAGCTCTGAGGGAACTGTGATAAGCTAGCAGGAAAATCTTCTGCCAGCATGGATGGTAGGATGCTTGAATTCCAAAGGTGACACTGTACCTCCTTCCCCAAGTCCTTCTAGAAAAAGGATCATTAACCAGTCGAGGAAGACTTAATGCTGGGAAAGGAAGCTCTGGAAGGCCTTATCTTCTCTGCCCCTTCAACCCAGGCAAGGGACCTTCCTTCGGCTCACCCAGAGAAAGGTTCCACAGAAGTCACGCCTAAACTCTTTAGCTACAGGACCCTGTCTTCAAATGAACCAATGTCACATACTCCCAGGATAGAAAACTGCTGAAAGCAGGGCTGGCCTGGGTGTGGGGTGGGGCGGGAGCCTGCCTTGCTTTGCCAGATGTTGAGTGCCCGGGCTCTGTGCAGTTGGTACCTTTATTCCCATGACTGCCTGTGCCGTCACCCGCTGCACTGTGAAGGATTCCATTTGTCCATCTGGAAGATGGACATTATTTTTCCCTTCTCACTCCTTCACCTGGCCCACAGCCTGTGCCTTTTGGAGTGGAGGGGGACATCCCGACCTGGGGACAGGGACATTTGGAGAGCAGTCCTGTGAAAAGTTGCCATCTGGGACCCTCCACCTCCCACCAGGACACTGCCAACACTGAGCACCCTTTTAGCTCCACAAATTCTTGCTAGGCCCCTGTAAAGATTCGCCCAACCTCCTCTTCCTCTAAGCTCTGACATGTTGGAACCCCAAAGCCATGAGGGGCCTCTCTCAGGCCAGAAGGAGCTCTAGGATCCTAGCCCTCAGCAGAAGGCCCCAGGCTTTCCCACCTGCTCCCAGCTGCTCTGAGGAAGGTGATGGGGCCTGCAGACCTGGGCTGGAGGAGGTTTCCTTTCCCCAGAGCCTGGCTGGGGGTGTGGGTAGGTGGCCTGGAATGTGCTCTCTCACCCTCCTCCTGCCCAGGTAGTGAGCAGCCAGAGCCCCCAGCCCTCCAGTTCTGAGGGTAAGCTCTGTGAGCCAGACTGACAGGACAGCTGCCCCCAGTAGGGTCCCCTTCACGCGCCATCTCACCCCAACTCAGACGCTAAAAATGGTTCTCTGGTTTTCAGCCTCGGCGCCTGCCCACAAATTAGTGTCTCCAACATAGCCTCTTGGGACATGACTTTAGGGAGGACCCTGGGGGAGCCAGGAGGCCCCAGTGAAGGGAGATGGTGCTGGCAGAGTCCCTTTCTAAGGAGACAAGAGTGGATAGGGGCCCCCTCCCAGCTTCTGGGAACCCCCCCTCACAAAGGCCACCCAGCCTCAATGTGACAGCCCTGCTGTCCTCACCATGGCAGAAAAACAGACATTATTTCCACCCCACTGGGGCATGCTCCCCTCACCTCCACCTCCAGTTCTGTCAGCTTTACCCTCAGCCACCATCCCGGGCACTGCTCTACTAGAAGAGAATGTAGCAACGGAGATGGGGCAGCCAGCCCCATGCCCTCCTGCTCAGGGTCCAGAACCCAACTCACCAAGCCTGGGCTCCCATAGTGAGCCCACAAGCACAGAGGCCAATGGGGAAGCCAAGTCAGGGAAGCCCGGTCTCCCTGCTCACCTGATATTTCATCTCAGACTCTTCTCCCCTCCCCAGTCCCGCAGCCGTCAACTTGGAAGGGGGTGAACCCTCTCTGTGATGCCCACGCCCCAGGGCACCAAGCAAGCAGGTGCCCTGCTGAGGCCAAGACTGGGCACTAGCCAGCAGCCCGCAGGACCAGGTGGGGATGGGCGGGCAGTACTCACAGGTAAGCCGTCAGGGGGTCCAGGTCCCCCGGTACCGCGGACAGCCCTAGCTCAGAGCAGTCGGCAGACAGCATGATGCCGTCCTCCTGGCAGTGGCAGGGGGCCGGGCAAGCAGTGGGCCCCGGGCCGGGCCGGGGGGCGCCGCCGGCGCTCCGGGAGGCGCACAGCGCGGCGCAAAGCCACAGTGCCCGGAGCCCGGGAGGGCTGGGCATCTTGGCGGCCGCGCTGCTGGGGCACCTGGCGGGCGGGCGTGTGGACGCACGGGCGCGGTGGCCGCAGCTGCTTCCTCCCGGTCCCGGTGGGCTGCGCCGTCGGTGGGGACCGCCCCGGGGGCTCTGCTGGGCGTCAGCGGCGGCGGTGGGAGCGCCGGGACGGTGCAGTCAGAGAGGGGCAGGCATTGTTGAGTGATCTTCGTTATTCAGTTTCACAGGCTGGGCTTGGCAAGGGAGGGAGACCCAGCCGGAGGAGGAGTCAAGGAAACTTTCTACGCTGCGGCTCGCTCCCCTTCCCTCCTTCCTTCGGAGCTGGCAGGAATTCCATTCAGGAAAGAAAAAAAAAAAAGGAAGAAAGCAAAGAAACCCAAGCGAGCAAAGCTCAGCCCGTCAGAGACGTGCATTTGTTTGGAAAGGGTGCCCCAGGGCCTTGGCCCCAGGGCTGGGGACCCTCTTGTCTTTGGGGACAGCCACGAGGTCACATGGGACCAGAGGAGGTCCCCTCATGCCTCCACCACGTTTCACACGTTTCACACTGGAGGAAACCGAGACCCAAGAGGAGAAATGATTTGTTCAGGGTGACACAGCTGATGGGGCAGCCCCAGAGCTGGAACTCGTCCGCCCTCCTCGGCCTGTCTTCTAGGACAGGAGAGAGGGGAGTGAGGGGCTACTCTGGGAGAGGCCAGGCTGTGGAGGGTTCCACTACAAGCTGAGATGACCCGACAGTGGGCAACCAGGAGCAGTCTCCTCACTGAGAGGCCGCGCCTTGACTCCAAAGAAGCGGGTGTGGAGTTCCACCCGCTGAGCGCACCCTGGGTGGAAATGCACTCCTGCAGCCTCTGTCAGGTTTACGGGCCGGGGACTACCTTGATTCCAGCTCCCAGGACTTCGGGAGGCTGAGGGACTGCGGGCAGCTCAGCTGGTTGTCAGAGCCCGCCTCAAAGTAAGCGGTTTGGCGCCACCTGGAGGCCGGGTGCTGCAGCTGCAGCTCAGCCACCCTGAGGCTGGAATCCCAACAAGGGGCTGACCTGGCCGGCCCCAGAGCACTGATGAGCAAGGGGTATGGTGGTTAACACTGAAGTCAATCGCTGTTCTCTCCTTAGATCATAGTGAGCTGGCTGTGCTTCCTTCTTGTTCTCTCTGGTCTATCCCATGCTGAGCCAAGCCCCAGCGCAGAGCTAGAGCAGGCTGTGGGCCCCCCTCCTTCCTTTTTTGCCCCGTCTGCCCATGGTCCAGCCAGAGGGTATACCAGAAACCTGGGACCTCAGAGGCATCCAGGATTTCTTCCACCCTGTACTTCCACATGCCAGGATCCTCTCATCAACACCTCTCCACTCTCCGATAACCTCTCAGGGCTAGAGGGGCTGCATAGCTGGACCAAGAAATAAGCAGACCCTGACCCTAGGCGTCCAGTTGGTGCCATGGCACTGAAAGTAGAAGAGGAGCCTCATAGGAAGGCCAGGGGATGGGCCTGCATGACCAGAAAGACCCACAGATAGAGCCACCTCTGCCCTATGGCAGAAAGCTACCGCAGGTCAGCCTGCACTTCCTTCACTCAACCACAGCCTCGGCTCCGTCACATTTGCAGCTCCTGCTGCTCCAATGTGAGATTTTCCCAGAGTGGAAAAGCCATGGTTGAGCAACCTCAGCAGCAGCTGCTTGAGACAGACTTGGGCAGCTCAGAGCAGAGCCTCTAGCCTGCTTTTGTGAGGGTCATTGGGGGCCCAGCCCTCAGCTCCTGAAAAACAAGGCATATGGAGGACACCAACACTCAGTCCTCCTGGGAGGGGACCAGTGCTTAGTCTCATTCTGGGAAAGCTCCCGGCTGAGCAGCCAGCACGACCTCTGTACCCTTCTTCAACCAGGCCTGAGAAGGATCCTCCCTTGACTTCTGACCCATTGCATGTTAGTAGGAACTCAGGTTGGCCCAAGAGCTCTCCCCGCTTCCCCTTGGGGAGACCCAATTCCATTTCAGGGACTCTTGCTCTGATCTGCCCAGGCTTTCTCTGTGTCCTCCCAGGGCCTTCCACCAGGAGCAGTTAGTGTCCAGCATCAGGCACTGCACCTGGAAACTCGCAGCCTGACCAGGGAGGCAGGCAGGAGCTCATGCAGCCATCAGCAATCATGCAGATGGTATGCAGTGCAGTCCTAGAGTGTGTGGGACAGACTGCTACCTCCCCACCCTCTTTTCTGGTCTCTGCTGCTCCTCCTGGTTTTTCCTTTCTCCATATGCTCTCCCTGCTTTCTCCCCCACCTCCTCCTATGTGGAGGGGAGGAAGGAGGAGACAGGGAAGGAGCAGGGAAAACTTGGCAACTCCATCTGAGGGGTGCCTCCAGCATCTGCCTTCTGAGTAACAGGGTAGCTCTGACACCTCCACCCTGGTCGAGGGCTGAGGGTGGCCCCTGGGGGCTCTGGCAGGTAGAGAAGGCTGGGCATGGCAGGAGAAGGGAAGTAGGAAACAGGATAAACCCTACTGTATACAGGGTGGCGCTTACAGGGTAGTGGGGCAGAGGACGAACAATTTGGAGCTGTGATTCTGAATCCAGGGCTTAGCACCACAGGAAACTAGATGTGGAGAGACCAAAGTCTGAGGAAGCTGAGAAACTGGAGGATTAGCGGGGACAGGATTGCTCCATGGGAAAAACCAACAGCATAGGGGCTATAGGTCACTTAGTTCAGCCAGACTCCAGGTCCTAGCTTCCATCCCGGCTCCATGTTTGCCCACAAAACCCACACACTGGACTCACGTCTGAGGATGGACAGACAGAACATGCTGAGCCTCACGCTTGGCCACATGTCTTTATTCCGAGACCCTGTCCCTTCGCAGCACAGGGCCCAGTGGAGGCCGCCCTTCCAGGGAGCCCAGGCCCACGTGGACGTGTCAGGAATGCTGTCCTGATCCAGCAGGGCACAAACCTCCCCTGCTCTGACACTGCACGGTGACCGGTGCCAACTCAGGGCAGCCCGTCTGCCAGCGCGCTGTTCAGACAGTTGTAGAGGTAGATATACTGCTCCTGGAGATGGACACAGGGTTAGGAGGCTCGCCCCGCCTGCCCCAATCTAACAGAAAAAGGCTCCCTTGTGTGCCCCAACCCTTAGGGCGCCAAGTGGGAGAGCGCACAGCGGTCCACAGCGCCACCTGGTGGCTACCCGGGTGGTGCTGCCTAGAGGCCTGGGCAGAAGCTCCCTCATCCCCCTGCCCCTTCCCACAGCTGAGACCCCACGCCCCCACCTCAGCCCCATCGCCTCTGGTCACCTCTCAACAGCGTTGGGGTCATAAGGCTACAGGCCTGAGACCGCTGCAGGGCCACGTTAAAGACATCCACGGTGCACTCAGACCCTGCCTGCTGCAGCAGCTGCTCCATGGCCAGGAAGGTGCCCAGCTGGGTCGCACCCTTGCTGCAATTGACCTAGCGTTGGAGGAGGTACCTAAAGGGGTTATGGCAGGGGTGTAGGGGGATGTGGGGAAACCCAACCTGGGCGCAGGGACTGAGAAGGGACACCGAACACTTGGTCAGCCAGCCAGCCTGGGCCCAGGGAGGGAGGCGGTAAATTCCCACCATATTCCTGAGGACAGGGTAGGGTGTGGAGAAGACGGGGTCCATTGTGAGACTGTGTCCTTTTCACCCATAACCCAAGCAGGGCTCAGGGAGATCTGAGGCTATGCCAGAGGGGCAGGGAGGAGCTTCCAGTGTCCACTCCCCCAAGACTGTTGTCCAACAACACCTGGAGCGGCTGAGCAGTGTGCCTGGCTTCTTGCTGTTGCCCCGAGAGAAGCACTGGCCCACAGCAGCCAAGAAGGGCAGCAGGTTGGTGGCAGGCAGCTCACGCCCAAGTTCCAGGTATGGAAACTGCAGTCTCTGCACCTCCCTTTCCTTCCTGCTGTCCTGGGGCAAAGGCAAAGACATGATCGGCATTGATGCTGGAGAGGCAGGGAGCCAGCACATGACTCTTCCCACACACACCATCCCATGCCCTGTGGCCCAACACCTACATGTGTAACCCTGAAGAGAGTACAGAGCCATCCCGCTGTGCTGCTCTCGGCCACTCAGTGCACCGTCACCATGTCTGTGACAATGGGCTGCATCTCCATTGGCCAGAACTCCTGTGGCTGGGACCAAGTTAGGGCTGCTCAGGCAACTTCCTGAGATCTCTGCCCCCGCCTTGGTGACAGACAGCATCGCAAACTCCCCGCCTCCATCCTCAGCCCTAACTCCTGAGCCTCCCTTCCTCTGTCCTCTCATCTTCTCCGTGGCATCGGGTGGGCACCCAGAGACAAGCACATGAGTCCCGTGCTGCCACACCAGCTTCCAGAGCTCCTCTGGCCCTGCGGGGCCAGTCAGCACCACGTGGTCACAGCCAGAGGGCCCATCCTGCAGAGCACAGCTCATGGGCTTCCAGAGACTGAGGGTGTCCCCCTGTCCAGCTCACAACTCTGGGAGCCCCCAGCAGCCCCAGCCTGGGAAGTACAGGTGGTCAGAGAGGGCAGGAAACAGTAGCAAAACCAGCATCATCTCACAGGGAAAAGCCAAGCTTCGGGCGTGTCATCGGGGGGCTCTCCTCCACCGGAGAAAACTGTCCCTGAGAACAGTCATCTGAGGGAAGACAGTGAGGGTGAAGCTGCCAGAGGCCCCCCAGCCCACGCTGGCCCCCTGCCTCTCCACAGGGTCCGCAGTGAGACTCACAGGAGATGGGGCTGTCCTGCTCATAGCCAGGAGGGGGCGTGGAAGAGCCAGCCTCGTCCTTGATGGCCTGCAGGAGGAGCTGGGAAGGAGATGGGTGCCCTGAGGCTGGGAGGTCCCACTGCAGGGCTGGCTCCGCAGGGGAAGGCTGCCCTTGGCTGTCACCCACTTCCTGGCCTGAAGTGTACCTTGTACTTCTTCAAGAAGCCAGCGTTGGCATTGGCTGCCCTCTTGGCACATGCCTGCATGAAGTTCATCACAGAGATGGGCCAAGACCTCGTCGGGGGGTTGGAGAGGGAGAAGGCAGTCAAGGTTCCCAAGCTCCCCATTCTAGTCTGCTCGGCTCTGCCCACGAACAGGAGCAGGAAGCCTGCCTGTGGGAGGCACAGGGAAGCTGGGACTTACTCAGAGATGTTGGAGGGCGCTTCCAGAATCTTGTTCAGTAGGCAGCTGTGCAGGAAGACGTATGGGCTCTGCCAGGGGGAGGGGCATCAGGCTGCTCAGCGAGAAGCGAGGGGGGCCTGCAGGGAGATTTTCCAGGCCCTGACCAGCAAGGCAGGGATGGGGTAGGAGGGAAGAGGGAGCCACTGAGAAACCTTCCCTCCACCGTCCCATGGTGTCAACGCTGACAGGGTCCTGTGCCACCTCCCCTTTCACAGAATAGGAAGCACTGCCCAGAGAGGATGGTGATGTTTTTGAAACCCTCTCCCCAGGGTCTTCTGTGTGCCCCATGAGCTCTTTCCCGGTCCCTCCTGTAGTCCTGTGGCCACCCACTTCCCTCCCACTCCTTCAGGGTCCCAGCTGCCCAGCCCAGCCTGCGAGGCCCTCAGCGGGGCCTGGATCATGAGGGACCGGTGCATCCCGGGTGCATACACAGCACGGAACATGTCTACCACCTGCTCCTCCTCCAGCTGCTGCAGCAGCCTCGACAGGGCCACGAAGGTGCCCGTCCGGCTCATGCCACACTGCAGGGACAGCCCCTGAGGAGCTGAATGGGCGAAGGGGCTGCCCATGTCCCCAGATCTCCCCACAGTCCAAGAGCTCCCCATATCCCCAGGCCAGGCAGGGGGCTCTCTACCCTATGCACACACCTGCCCTCACCTGCAGTGCACCAGGATGGGTCCCATGCCTTGGGTGGCCCTTGCCTGCTCCTGTACCAGCTCCATAAAGGCGAGCAGGGAGCTGGGGGCCTCGAGGATGCTGTGGTTGGGCCAGGTGGTGAACCGTAGTTGCTTCACCCTCTGCTGCTGGTGCTGGGCAACCTGAGAAGGGGGTGGGAAGGGGGCAAGGAGGCAGAGGGGCCCTGTTGCTGTTCCTTATCTTCCTAACTCCAGGCTCCTGTGCCACCGACCTCACGCTTTCTTCCCCAGCTGCCCAAGGGTAGGGGTGATGCAGACCAACTGTTCCTTGAGGGTGGCAGTTATGTCTCCCCCCTCAGGATGCTTTCTGAGCCCTGGGGTCCTTCTCTAGCTTCCTGGGTAACCTCTGCATATACAGGGTGCCAGGCAGAGAAGTGATTCAGGTCCCTGGCTTTGCTGCTCCAGGAGTGCACAACCTGGGAAGGCAGATGGACACAGGGGGCATGGGCTGAGGCAGGAACCCTGAGCTGGCATGGGGGAGGTCAGGAACCATCATGTCTCCCCTGCTTTTCCTTTCCCTCACTGTGTGGCCTCAGATAAGCCCTTAACCTTCTCTGTGCCTCCCTACCCCTTCCAAACACACACTTCCCTAGGGGTGGCTGAGTGCTTGTGGTCCTCAGAAAGAGAGGGCTCCAGGGACCCAGGAGGTGAGGCAACCATCTCAGAGATCTCAGCTCTAAAGCCTGTCCCACCCGCCCATCCTCAGGGCACGCATGTGCTGCAGCTGGAATTCCCGCTTGGTCCACTCATCCTCAGGCTCCTTGGCCAGGAGGTGGATGGTGATGTGACCACAGATGACCAGGGTAGAGTCTGCCGGCCAGTAATGCTCACACAGCACCTGGGGCCAGAGGGTTGGAGAGGGGAAGGGCGGCTGTGGGTCCAGCCCTGTCACTGCTGCCCCCTGCTTTACCCAGTCCCACCCCTCCCCACCCACCTTTCTGGTCCCTGCCACTCTGCTGGGATTCTGCTCTTTGTAATGACCCAGCTCCAAGGCTTCCTCCTCCAGGAGCCACTTTCCCTCGCCTGGGCTCCGGCAGCCTCGCCCTCAGACCTCTCATGACCCTCAGGATTCTGAGTCAGCTGCTAGGCTCCTGTGCCAGACAGGACAGCCCTTATTCAGCAGCCATTGGCCCTGGGCTCACTGATCCAGCAAGAGGACAGACTCGGCAGCCTCTCTGTGTGTCCCACGGCCCTGCATCTGCCAGGCTTATCAAAAGGAAGGATCCATGATGGTGCCTTTGACACCAGCCCTGGGCAGTCCCTACCCCTTGCTGCCTTCTCTGCCCAGAGCAAGAAGCCCGTAGAAACTAAGCCAAGCTGGGAGCTTACGTACCTGGTTCCTCCCACTGCCTCCCCATCCCAGGGACGATCCCATCCTGGGTCTCAGTGGGAGGTGGTTCCACCACCCTCCAGGCCTGATTGGCCTCACTCCAGTCTGCCCCGCCTTCCCTGTGGGAAGATGCCAATGGGACCATTCTCGCAAGGAGAACGTGCGCCACCTGGTGGCCTTTCCAGGAGATTGCAAGGCGCACTCATCCTCCCGTTCTTCATGCCGACAGTCAGCACGACGACGACGCGGACCTGCGGCTCCCACACTAGCTGCCAGACGTCCTCCAGCATTTTCTTGAGAGGCCCCTGAGGGGCAATGAATTCCTGTGGGTGGATGGGTGTAGCCCTGGGGTGTAGGGGACAGAGGTCAGGAACATGTTAACGGGCGATGCTTGGTGTGAAGCACACAGCAGATTTCCAACATTCGACCTCCAGGAGTGAGGATGCTGTGCACACACCTGCATGTGTGCAAACACACGAACACATGTGCACCCAGAATGCAAACCAGGAGGGCTGACTTCAGAGACACCACCCCATCCCTGTCCCGCCCCAAAGGGACAAGAAAAACCCCAATGAAAACAAGATACTGACATGCATTAAATAGCCCACCTAGGTCACCCTCTTCACCCACCCAGAGTCGCCTTCCTAAAACCAAACTGCGTTTCTTCCATGCTCAAAAATCTTCTAAGGCTCCCCGTTACCCACCAAATAGAGTCCAAAGCCCTCAGCCTAACAATCAAGCCCTCCTTCCTTCAGCCCCAGGCTATCTTTCCCATTACATCTCCCACCACCCAGCACTTCCCCATTCCCTCACCCCTACGCACCATTCCCCCCCACCCACCCACACACACACACACACACACACACACACTGCCTGAACGTTACTGCCTGGCTGTTCTCTGGCTGCTCCTTCCAGTCAACAGAATGTCCTTCCCTCTCTCATCACTTATCAAAATGTTACTCATCCTTCCATAAATCAAATGTCCCCTCCTCTGGGAAGCCTTTCTTGATTCCTCAGGTGGAGGAAGTTTCTCCTTCCTCCATGTGCCCTGAGCAGTGTTTTTTCCTCTATTACAGCCCTTGTCACAATGGGTGGTGAATGTCACACACGTGCCCACGTGCTCCTTTGAAGGTGGGAAATGTGGCTAACTCAGCTCTGCCTCCTGCAGGCCCAGCACAGAGCACAGCACAGAGCCCAGCACACAGTAGGCCCTTGCTAGACACCTGCTGGGTTGAGCTCATGAAGCCCAAGCTGGTGATCTCCTAGAGAGCTGCTACAGCTAACGAAGGCCAGTGTGGCCTGCAAACCAGTCCATCTCCTGAGCAGATCCCAGATCCCACGGACAGCCTCGCTGGTGGCCCTTACTGGGATGAAGTTGGGGTTGATGTAGTCAGAGTGAGGCTCTCCCTCCAGCCAGGTCAGCCTGACCCTGGAGTGGTCATCTGCAGAGAGTGAAAGCTGTACATTCAGGGCTGGGCACATGAAGCCCCCCGCCCCCATGCCAAGCCCTAGCCCTCTGCCATGCCTTCTCTCCTGTCCCCAGCACTCACAGGGTAGCACATGTGGGTAACGGTTCTTGGTGGTGTTGGCACCACCAGCCCAGCCTCCAGTGTGGGCTGCTCCTTGCCCACCTCCTTCAGCTCCTGTAGGGATCAAAGGCAGGCACTGGTTGCTGAAGTAGACCCATTTCACCCCATGCCAGGAGAGGGGCAATGGAGACAAGTGTGCAACTGGGAGTTCCTCCAGACCTTCAGACAGGTCCTAGTCTTTCCTCCTCTGAGCCCAAGGGTGGTACAGGCCTTACCTTGAATTCCAAAAAGAGAGCCTGGTGCGCGTGAGCACTCTTGGCCTCCTAGCTCTGCCTGAAGCTGTGGATAGGGATGGGCCAGTGGGTCCACCTGGTGGGAGGGGGAGAGGGTAGCCTTCCAGCCTTAGGTTTGCAGAGTCCTGCCCTGCCCTCCCCTGGGTGACAGGTACAGAGCAGAGGACCTCAGTCCTGGCGGCACAACCTGATCACCTGAGGGCCTGCTGGAAACGCGGATCCTGAATTCCACCCTGGGTGTGGAACAGTGTGCATTTCCAGCAAGCTCCTCCAACACCCAGCCTGGGCTGCAAACCACCAACGTGGAAGAATAGAGAAGGGGCAGGGGACATGTACGCATGTGCACACACACACACACACGCGTGAGTCTCATAGACTCCCTCCCCAGGTCCTGAGGAGGGCTCCTGTGCACAGCCAGCGCTCAGTTAATGTCAGCCCCAGGCTGTCTTTCCCATTACATCTCCCACCACCCAGCACTTCCCCACTCCCTTACCCCTACGCACCCCCGACCCCTACAGGAGGTTGACATGAGGGAAAGACCTATGGCCTGATACCATCTACATGGTTAGTCAGGGAGAAGGTGGGAACTGGAGAAGGTGTGTGTGATGGTTAATTTTGTGTCAACTGGGTTGGGTCATAGTGCTCAGAAGGTTGGTCAAACATTATTCTGGATGTTTCCATGAAGGTGTTTTTTTATATGAGATTAGCATTTAAAGTGGTTGGCTGAGTAAACTCTAATGTGGCTGGGCCTCATTTAATCAGTCGAAGGCTTTCATAGAACACAAACTGACCTTCAAGGAATCCCGGCAGCAGGCTGCCTCCAGATGCTTCCCTGAGCCTTTGGCCTGCTGGTCTACCCCAGATTCCTGGACTCACCAAGTCACCACAATCACATGAGCCAATTCCTCAACATCTCTCTCTTCCCCCTCTCTCCCTCTCCTCTCCTCTTCCCCACCTTCCATCCTCTCTCTCCCTGCTCTCCTCTCTCCTCTCTCCACACACACCCTGTTGGTTCTGTTTCTCTGGAAAGCCCTGACTTATGTATGAGTGCATTTGGAGGAGTAAGAGGCCACGTGGGCAGAGAAGAGTGGGGAGCGAGAGGTCCAGGCATTGAAAAGGTATTTGGGGAGGTGTGGTGGCTGAAGAAGAAGAATGGGGGTCTGGCAGAGCCTTGCAACCCCCTGACTGGGACACAGTCACAGCAGAGTGGGGGCCAGGGGAGCTTCAGCAGTGCCGCCATGGCCCCCACAAGGCAGAGGCACAGGAAAATGCACTCACCGCAGGTTGTAAGCTGTCAGCTCTTGGGAAAACGGATTCTTCCCTGCCCTGCAAAGGGTGAGGGGGCACATGGGAGGCAGCCCCAGGGGAAGGGAGCTGGCCCACTCCAGTCACGAAGTTCTCCCCAGCCCCCAGCCTTCCCTCCCACTCACCTCTGCCCCTTCACCCGCCTCCAGCACAGCAGGCCCAGCACAGCACAGATGGTGAGGACACAGCCCGCCATGAGGCCCTCCACTACCGGCAGGGGCACTGCTGCGGGGGAGACACTGGCCCGGGGCTCTGCAGAGGGAAGGGAAGAGTGGAACATAGCCTTGTCCCACAAACCCTGGGGGTCATGCCAAGCTCTCCTAGACCTGGGACCCTCTGGGTGAAGGGTACAGTGACAAACCCCTTCTACCCTAGCAGTCCCAGATATCAAACTGAGGCCAGACATGGCTGCCTCGGGGGAACATCTGGATGGGAACTGGGAACACCCAGCAACCCCTCCCTGACCCCAGCTCCTCAGGATGCCCCAAAGACCCCACTCCCTTCCCTGACACCATCAAAAGAAAAGAAAACTGGCAGAAGCCTGGTTTCCTGGACTTTCTAGAACTGCACTGTCCTTATACGGTAGCTACCGAACATTTGAAATATGGCAATTCCAACTTATGATTTGCTGTAAGTGTGAAATACACACCAGATTTCAAAGACACAGTAAGAAAGAAAAGGACGTAAAATATCTCATTAGAAGTGTTTTTGGCCAGCCGCAGTGGCTCACGCCTATAATCCCAACACTGGGAGGCTAAGGCAGGTGGATCACTTGAGGTCAGGAGTTCAAGACCAGCCTGGCCAACACGGTGAAACCCTGTCTCTACCAGAAATACAAAACTTAGCTGGGGGTGGTGGCGGGCGCCTGTAATTCCAGCTACTCAGGAGGCAGAGGCAGGAGAATCACTCAAACCTGGGAAGAAGAGGTTGCAGTGAGCCAAGATCACGCCTCTGCATTCCAGCCTGGGCAACAGAGAAAGACTCTGTGTCAAAAAAAAAAAAAAAAAAGTGTTTTTAATGGGTCACGTGTTGATATTTTAGATATTTTGGTTTAAACAAAATGTCACTAAAATTAATTTCACCTGTTTCTTTTTACCTTTTTAATGTAGTTTTAAAAAGACATTTAAAATTACTTATGTGGCTTGCCTTACATTTCTATTGGACAGGGCTGTTCTAGAGCCCCGATGGCCTGGGAGCATCCGGGTATAGAGGGGCAGAGCGGGAAGGTAGCATGAGTGTGGACAGCAGCCAACCACTGCAATGCCTCAGACTCTCCTGCCTGCACTCTCAGCTCACCCAGGCCAAGTCTGGTGCTAAGAGCACTTTCGTCATTGGCTCTGGGTCTACCCACTCTGCTAGGCAGGACATGTTATCCTAGTAGTCTAAGCTCAGTCCTTCCTGCTACTGGTTGGTGATGAGCCACACAAGAGGGTTCCCAGTTCTCCTCCCCATCTCCAGGGTCCAGCTGGAGCCCATGCCCAGTGCCCATCCTACCTGAGACAGCTGAGAAGGAGTTAAGGGTCTCAGGAGGGCCACGCGTGGTAAAGGCTGCAATGCTGAACTTGGGCAGAGAAACAGGACCTTCTGCTGGGGAAGGGCAGGCAAATAAGGTGAAGCCCCTCCCAGCAATCTGGGTCACGAGCAATAGACACTCAGACAGCAAGTCCTCCCTGGAAGGGGTGTCCGAGGAAAAGAAGAGACAGTCATGGGTTCTTAGTTTCCATTTCTGGTTGGGCCAGTAAAGCCGCTTCCTCACCCCTCTTATCTGCTTATCAGTAGAGACAGAAACTAAACACCATGGCCTCAGGCTCTAAAAGCCTAAAACAAAACAGAACAGAGCAATAACAAAATAAGGCAGGTTGGACAAGCTTGGCAGAGGTTAAATATCATGCTATCTGCCACCTTACAGCAAACCCCATCTTCCTTGCCTGAGAGTAAGAGGAAGCTCTAGAAATAGGTACCTGAGCCTGGCACCCCTGTAATCCCAGCACTTTAGGAAGCCGAGGCAGGCAGATCACCTGAGGTCAGGAGTTGGAGACCAGCCTGGCCAACATGGTGAAACCCTATCTCTACTAAAAATACACAAATCAGCCAGGCATGATGACCTGTGTCTGCGGCCCCAGCTAGTCGGGAGGTTGAGGCAGGAGAATCGCTTGAACCTGAGAGGCAGAGGTTGCAGTGAGCCGAGATCAGCCACTGCACTCCAGCCGGGGTGACACAATAAGACTTTCTCAAAAAAGAAAAAGAAAAAGAAAAACATAGGTACATGGATATCCTGGGAACTGCCCTGGCAAGCTGAAACAATATACTCCACTTTCCTTTTTGAAAAAAGAACCATGTAACAGATAGATGTTCGGGTTTTTGCCTTGTCTGCCAGGAAGCTCAGTCAAAATAACTCTGTTGGCCTTAATGGACCATCACATGCATTCTGTTTATAAATCAATCCAGATCTCGTTTCTTTACAAACCACAAATGAAACTTACAAGTTTCATCACTCCCTTCAGCCTTAGCGCTCACCTATACTGGGAACCTGGCTTGAGCTGCCCATTGCACATCTCTTTGGTGTGGCCACAGTCCTCTGTACCCACAGGCACTGTCCAGGATCTCGGCACAGCCCAGGGCTCCGGGTAGAAGGGGTTGGGAGCAGGACGGCCAGGTAGGAGTCACATCCTCTGTAGTAGCGTTCATGCCATGTATGGTTGATGGTTTCCCCGGAAGGCTGAGGCACTGAGAGAGGAGTACGGAACGGGCAGCGCAGGGTGGGCAGTGGGGCCGAGGCCTCTCTTCCTGCCACAGAGGGGCTGCCCTCTCTCTCTAGCGGGTACCCACCAATCACATTAGCACTCTCCTCTAGAACGCTCTGGTCCCCCTTCCTGCTCTGAGACTGACACCAGCCTCACATACTTCATCTTACCAGTCGCAGTCCCCATCTTACCCCACCGCCGTCACCCACTCCATGCCACGGCTAGGGTCTCGCCATCCCCTCCTGGGCCCAGGACTCACGTGACATGTTGATGGTGGCAATAATGCCGTACCACTGGATCTGCCCGTCATCCTTGCCAAACATACCCTGCGGGATCATCACTCCCATTTCTGTCCCAGGCTCCAGCTCAGGGGTGGGGCTAACGCTGGAGGATGCTAGGCTGGGGATGGAGAGGACAGTGAGGACCTGACTGGGTGCCTAGCAACCCATCTTCAAGGGCAGGGACCATACTTTCATAGCCCCAGTGCCCCTCAGTGCCAGGGGCTAAATAACCAAGGCTGGGTGCAGTGGCTCACGCCTGTAATCCCAACACTTTGGGCTAAGGGATATAATTAAATAAGGACTAGAAGGTTCCCAGGCTAGGGTACCAGGACACGAGGCTCAAAACTATGGTATCAAACTAGCAAGATCAGGGCCAGAGGAAAGGGCTGGGCCCTGGAGAACAGAGAAAACCTCAAGCAGCCAGGACCCGGGGAGTGACATCCCCAGGAAGACATGGAACTGTGGGAGCATGTCTTCCGCACAGAGAAGCTGCCTCCCCTCAGCAGAAGTGGAGCACACCAGAGTGACCGCCCAACTCCACAGACCGTTCCTGCCCAGCACGGCGAGGCTGAGGCGATAGGAAGTGGCAGGCACCAGGCTGGGCAACAGGACTGCATTTTTGGAGGTGTCAGCCTGGAACACGCTGGCATTGACATGAATGCCCATGAGGTGGGCATTCCCTCCTGCCGCCAGCTGCTCTGCCACCACCACACAGGTGCCCACCAGCGGTCCGCAGCAGGCACCATCCAGTTCAGGGCCAGGAAGGCGGCCTCAGGCTGGCACTGCACATCCTCCACAGGGCCAGGCTCTGTGGGAATCAAAAGGCTCTGTGTTGGGTGGGGGTCAGTGCACTCACCATAAGCAGGGCTTCTGGGTGAAGGGCTCTCGAAATCTGCAGGCACAGAGGGACTGGGCATTTATGCCCACGGAAAGGGGTCTCTGCCAGGCGGAAAAACATCTCCTTTGGACATGACTGCCCACCTGGAGAAGCATAAGGGGCACAACCCAGAGCAGAGTGGGTGCAGCATCCATCTGGAGAGAGCAGTGGCTCAGAGCCGAGCAGGCAGTGGGCTGCCCCCCAGATCGGACCTGCATCTCCGGGCACCTTCGTCCTCCCACTGCTGACGTCAGCATACCAACAAGCAGCACCACGCGGTGAGTGGACGCCTGCAGCGGCCCCGCCTGGCACAGCACTGACAGGGAAAGGTTGCATCCAGGTATGAGGCCCCTCAGGATGAGGCGAGCTTGACCTGGCACCAGGGGGTGCTCCCAGGAGAGGTGCCCCGCCTCTGAGAGTTGGGATCCCTTTCTTGTTCCGAGACTGTGTGCCCCCAAGGGGCACTGAGCCGCTGACCGAGGCCAGGCTGACCACAGTGGTGCTTGCATGGCTGGACACCAACAATTCACTGGGTGGGCGCAGGGCTACAGAGGGAGGGAAAGAAGGAGGGAGAACAGTCAGCCAAGCCACCAGCCCCACTCCCCAGAGTCCCATGCTTGATGCCATGGGCCTGTTGACCCTGGGGTGTGGAGATGGAAAATGGGCTAAAGGGGGCACCACTGAGGGAAGACCCAGGGCTCTCTGAGGCAGCCTTGCTCACCTCTCCTGCATCTCTGCCTTCCCCATGCCTCACGGGTCCAGCCAGAGGTGATGGCTGCTGCAGTGTGGAGGGGCCCACCCTGCGTGACAACCTCCACCTCGTACTTTGTGCCTGGAGTCAGACTCAAAAAGCTTGTGCTGGCCACCTTGGCTCCCACAGCGCTGGTGCTTGCCTGGGTGCCTGCCTGGTACAGGGTCACCTGGTAGCTGTCTCAGCCCCTGGGGGCATGAACCCAGGATGCCCAGAGCTGGGTGGGACCTTCACTCATCACATTTACCAGAGGAGGGGCAAGCAGGCCTGCGAGGAGAGCAAGATATGGAGGGTGTGGAGAAAAGGGAGAAAAGATCTACACTAAATCTCTGGCTCCCCCTTCTCAAAGATCCCCAATTTCTCCCTCCATCTTTGGCCCTATCAATAAACACCCAGGAGCTGGAGACACCATTTCAGGGCATCCAGTGAGCCCAGGATTCCACTGGAAAGCAGGGCCCGCCACTGACCCCAGGCAGCAGAGTCCAGGCTAAGCCTGAGTTGAACAGATGAACTAATCACTTACTCTCACCACACTCCCACCGCTCTCAAGGCAGAGCTAGGCTGGGCAGCATGAGTGTTAAACCGTGTCCCTTCTCCCAGCCCCTGCACAAAGTAGCTTTTAAAGACCCTTATGGCCGAGTGCAGTGGCTCACGGCCATTTGGATGACACCAAAGTGTAATCCCAGCACTCTGGGAGGTCTAGGCAGGTGGATCACCTGAGGTCAGGAGCTCGAGACCAGCCTGGCCAACATGGTGAAAACTGTCTCTACTGAAAATACAAAAATTAGCTGGGCATGGTGGTGGGCGCCTGTGATCCCAGATACTCGGGAGGCTGAGGCAGGAGAATTGCTTGAACCCGGAGGCAGAGGTTGCAGTGAGCCGAGATTGTGCCACTACACTCCAGCCTCCTGGGCAACAGAGTAAGACTCCAGCTCAAAAAAAAAAAGACCCTTATGTGCAGCCAGGTGTGGTGGGTCACGCCTATAATCCCAGCACCTTGGGAGGCCGAGGCAGGTGGATCACTTGAGGTCAGGAGTTCGAGACCAGCCTGGCCAATGTGGCGAAACCCCAACTCTACTAAAAATACAAAACTTTGCCACACATGGTGGCAGGGGCCTGTAATCCCAGCTACTCCAGAGGCTGAGGCAGGAAAATGACTTGAACCTGGGAGGCAGAGGTTGCAGTGAGTCGAGATCACACCACTGCACTCCAGCCTGGTAGACAGAGGGAGACTTCGTTTCAAAAAAAAGACCCTTACGAGGATGAACAGGCAGGTATCTGGAGGTCCAGGCAGCATCCCTCCACCCCCAGAGCTTGAACTCACTTGGACTCAGGAGCCACACAAGCCTGGCCCAAAAGTCAACACTTCTTTATAAATGGGGACACTGAGGCTCAAAGAGGGCCAAGGTTTGCTCTAGGGGCTGAGTCCCAGCTAGAACCCAGGTCTCCTGACTCCCAGGGTGACCTCTTTCCAGCTCCCTCCCAGTCTTTACTCCAGGCAGGACCCAGACAACAGTGACAGGGGCAGGAGGAGGCTGGGAGGGGAGACCTAGGGCAGGGGTGGAAGGAGCCACCACATTGGAGACGGATGCGCTGAGGGTGGGGAGGTCCATCTGTCTCTCAGCTCCACCAAGGGCTCCACAGGCAGAAAGAGCGGGAGGACTCAGGCCACATGGGAGGGGATTCCCAACCCAACTCTATGGGCCCCCAGGGCTTCCGGGGAGGAGAAAACCTCCCCACGTGTCCTGCACTTCAGTAAAGGCAAGGAGCATGGAGCTGGTCACACTGCCTGCTTGAATCCCAACTCCCCACTGTGCTGAGGAACCTGGCACAAGTTATTTTCTGTTTCTCTGCCTCAGTTGCCTCATCTGTGAAATGGAGAAAACCACAGTAACTACTTCCTAGGCTTGGTGTTATGAGACTTAATGAGGGCACACAGGTAGAAGACCTGGCTGAGTGCCCAGTAAACGCTAGCCATTGCTGTTATGATTTTTTTTTTTTTTTTGAGAGAAGTGGTCTCGCTCTGTCACCCAGGCTGGAGTGCAGTGGTGTGATCTCGGCTCTGCAACCTCTACCTCAAGCTAATTTTTGTATTTTTAGTAGAGATGGGGTTTTACCATGTTGGCCAGGCTGGTCTCGAACTCCTGACCTCAAGTGACCCACCCGCCTTGGCCTCCCAAAGTGCTGGGATTACAGGCATGAGCCACCCAGCCCGGCCTTGCTATTGTTATGATCAACCACTTGTGGCCCACTATCACTCACTTCCCTACTGCCAGCCATGAGAGAGCATGAGGAATGTCATGCCCAGGGCCACTATACAAGTCAGCAAACCCCTTCTAAGAAGGGTCTGCCCACCTTCTAGAAGGCCTAAAGGGCCAGGGCCCTGGGGGAGTCCCAGTGAGGGGAGTGGGGTTACCTGGTGCCTAGGGACTGAGGGAACAACCCTAAGCTGGTACATGCCCCACCATCAGCCCAGCTGCCTGCCTGAAGACCACAGAGGCCAAGGGGACATGCAGCTCCCTGGGAATCCAAGGAGCACGGTAGGGGAGGGCCATCAGACGGCACTCACATGTCCAGCCTGTGGCGTTGGTGATGCTGCTCTGATCTGGCCCCTGCAGGGTGGCCAGCTGCACCAGGAACTCGGTGCCCGGAGACAGCTAGGCCCAGGAGAAGTTCTGGACCTCTGCAGCCAGAGTCTCCTCCCTTTCCAGAGTCAGAGGCCTCAGGCTATAAAGCTGCGCCTGGAAGTCCTCCCTCCCCACTGATGGGGGAACTCCAGGAAGCCCTCAGGGCAGGAGGCTGGATGGCAAGGTTCAGGCTCAAGTTGGCAGGAGGAGCAGGGACTGGAGGAAGGACAAGGGAGAAATAGATGTGGAGTCACCCGAATCCCCTGCCTCTCCCTCCATGAGCTACACCCATCTCCTCAGTCCCCAGGCAAGCTCCCAGCACTCCCCACCTAAAACCCCCGCTTCCACAGGGCTCAAAGGCCACCCTCCTTTCCTTCCCAGGAAACCCTCTTAGACAGATGCTTGCCCAGACACCTGCTGCCCCGCTTCCTCCCTGTCTGCCCTTTGAGGGCATGGCGCCAACCCTCACACCTCTGAGGGCCCCAGTCTCCAGTTCACCTGCTGACGTTCAGTTCCGGTTCAGTCTATCTCTGGCCTGTGGACCTTGGTGCACGCTTAGCCTCCTGCTAAGGTCCTCTCTACCCATCCTCCCCAGCCCCAGCAGATGCCTCTGGGCAGGACCCCACCCTGTCCTCCACCAGCTTGCTCTCACTCAGCTCACTCTTCTCCGGGAAACCTCCTCTGACTTTTTAAGCAGATGTCCCTTCTGTGAGTCCTAAAAGATTAGACTGAACCACATAAAATTCCTGAGATGCAGCCATTTTAACCAATAGGAATGGAGTTTCATAGAGTTCAAGCTAATACATTATGCACATTCCAATTAGTGCATTAACAGGTATTATGATATATAAAGTAAGCCATCTGCTTACTTATCTTCCTGAGGCACTGAGGACTATTCATCATTTTGGCCTCAGCAACTGGTTTCATGCCAAGAAAATGACAGTCATTCATTAAATAATTGTGGGATGGATGGATGGATGGTGGATGGATAGATGGATGGATGGACGGTGGATAGATGGTGGATAGATGGTGGGTATATAGCTAACCAGATGGAAGGAGGTAGAAATTGCTTGCAGATAGATTCATGAAAAGTCTCATCTTGTACTCATGGCCTTCTGAGTCAAGAATATGGCACACAAGGCCGGGCGCAGTAGCTCATGCCTGTAATCCCAGCACTTTGGGAGGCCGAAGTGGGCAGATCATGAGGCCAGGAGTTCAAGACCAGCCTGGCCAACATGGTGAAACCCCGTCTCTACTAAAAATACAAAAATTAGCCAGGTGTGGTAGCAGGTACCTGTAATCCCAGCTACCTGGGAGGCTGAGGCAGGAGAACTGCTTGAACCCTGGAGGTGGAGGTTGCAGTGAGCCGAGATCACGCCACTGCACTCCAGCCTGGGTGACAGAGCAAGCCTCCATCTTGGGAAAAAAAAAATATATGGCACACAGTTCAGCCACAGTGGCTCACGCCTGTAATCCCAGCACTTTGGGAGGCCAAGGTGAACAGTTTGAGGTCAGAAGTTCAAGACCAGCCTAGCCAACATGGTGAAACTCCATCTCTACTAAAAAAAATTAAATAAAATAAAAATACAAAAATTAGCCAGGCAAGGTGGCGGGCGCCTGTAATTCCAGCTACTCAGGAGGTTGAGGCAGGAGAATCACTTGAACCCAGGGGTTGAAGGTTACAATGTGCTGAGATCCCGCCACTGCACTCCAGCCTGGGTAACACAGCGAGATTCATCTCAAAAAAAAAAAAAAAAAAAAAAAAGAATATGGCACATAGAAGTGCAGAGTAGAGGATGCCAGTCCCCCAGTCCACCACCTGGGGCTGGCCTCCCACAGGCTGCAGCCAGGAACTCACAAGTACAGGTGTGGATCTTCTGAATGCTGGAGTTAAGGTTCCCCGCCCAGGCCCACACTGACACGGCACAGCAGGAGCTGGGCACCAGACTCCTCAAAGTCAGGCTGGAATTGTCCGGGCCCAAGTCAACAAGACTGCCCGGTGACCTCTGGCTGCCCTCCTAGTGCCAAGCGACCCTGTAGCCTTCCCACTGTCCTGGTGCTGGGGCCCAGTCAATGGCCAGGTCAGAGGGGCCGCCCCTGCTGATAACCTCCAGTAACTGTGGTGCCAGGGGACCTGAAGAGAAAGGCAATTTGGTGAGGGGTCCATATACCGCCTGCAGCCCTTTGGTGCCCCCTGCCCAGCTCTTCTGAGCCTCTCCCCTGCTCTGACCTCCCTCCCCTGGTTGCAGTGAACTGAGATTACGGCACTGCACTCCAGCCTGGCAACAGAGCGAGACTTCATCTCAAAAAACAAAAACAAAACAAAACAAAAACAGAAAGTGCTTAGCACAGAGTCCAGCACACAGAAGGGTTCAATTGACAACTATTGTCACCACCATCATCCCCTCAGATAGGTGCCCACCACCAGCCAACCAGAGGTGCACTCCCTCTGAGCCTCCAAAGACGCCGCCTCCCCTGCCAGTTGCATCCTGGCTACTTGACCCATGGAGAAGAGATGGGAAGTCTCGGCTGTGTCTCCTTTACCCCAAAAGGCACTCCCAGGTCCACTCTGTGGCATTGGGCCCCACTGCCTAATGGGGCCCGGCAGCAACACTGAACGTCAGCTCATAGGGGGTGCCCGGAGACAGGTGAAGGAAGGTGTGATGGGAGACTCCCCATCTGACTCCTGCCATCAGGTTGGTGCCACCTAGGAGGTCTATAAGCACCACGTGGAGCCAGGCAGCCCCCCTTGGAGCCATTCCCAAAGGCTTGCAAGGCACTGGTGCCCTGGGTATGCAGTACCAGGTGATCCGGAGACACAGGGGCTACAGGAAGGATGGAGAGAACAAAGTCCGGCTCAAGAAAGACCCCTGGAGCAGGATGCTTGCAGGGACCCTGGCACTAGGGAGCACAAAAGCCCAGGCACATTGGGGCACGGCTGCCTATGAGGCGCCGGACTTTCCACCATTCCCACCACTCCCAGATTGGCTGCCACCTGGGACCTTGCCCAAGTGCCCCCCTTACCTGTCCACTGATGGAGGCTGGTTTTTGCTGGGAGGTTGCTAGCCTAGGTGTTAACTTCCAAAATATACTCACTACCTGGCAAGAGGTCTCCAAAATTGTAGCACAGGGTGCCCGGGGGCATGGAGATATTATGTGCCAATGTCTGGGATTCTAGGTGGTAGAGGAGAAGGCGATAGCCATCCTGCTCCCCGGGGGCTTCACCCCATGAGGCCTCCAGGCTGGATGAGCTCCCGGGGCTGTGGAGCTGCAGTCCATGGACAGTTGGCGGGGCTGCATCAGAGGGAGACAGAGACACCAAGGTCACTGCCACACGGGCATCACCCCTTTGCCTGCAGTGCTCCTAAATGGGTCACTGTACTAGACATGGTCTACAGAGAAGTTGCCCTCCCTGCCAGCACTCCAGGGCAGCCCCCTCCTGCCCCAACCCCAGGCAACACCCCCACCCCCTCAGCCTGCAGGCCTCATACCAGTGCGAGCAGTGAGGGTGACAGTGACATTCTGCCCACAGGGTCGCAGGCCAGTCACTTCCAGCTGGTAGCGACTCCCTGGCACCAGATCCTGGAACTCAAAGCTGGATGCATTGGTGTGGGCCTGGAGCTGCTGCCCTACAGGAGAGCTGAGGGGGCTCAGACGTGTGAGGCAGAGGGCATGGATGAACAAGCCTGGTTCCGGGGCTGCCCAACTCAGAAAGAGGCTAGTAGGTCTCCCCTGGCTGGTGATGTTCACGTTCAGGGGTGGGCCTGGGGAAAAGGAGGTGCTTTCAGAACCCACTAATAGCCTTTCTGCCTTAAAGAAGAATGGAAGGCTAAAAAAAAAAACAAAAAAACAAAACAAAACAAAAAAAACCAGAAAAAGCCAGGGTAGAGGCAGGGTCTGGTGTGGAAACACTGGCCCTGCACCCCTGACTCTTCACCCCCAGAACTCTCTCCCCCGCTGAAGACACCTACCTGCACTCTCCCTGCCTGCACTCCTTTCCAGGGACGGGCATGCTTCCTCCTGCAGGAAGAAAGGGAACAGAGCGTGGGGGAAATGGACAGAGGCCTCTGGGAAGGCTACTGGGGTGGTGGGGCAGGGCCAGGATCCAAGAGAAAGCTCTGTTGCTGTGTCTGACAGCCCCACACACAGCCAAGGGGCATCTCCCAGAGGCATGCCCACAGCGCATCTGTTCTCCAGGCAGGCTGGAGCAATCTGTTCTTGCTCGCTGTGCCACATGCTGGCCCTGGTGGAAAGGGAGCAGACTCTCCTCGCCTAATGCAGACCAGCTGTGGGGCCCCGAGGAGGGCTGGGAGGCCTGGATGTGCCCTGGAGAGTGGGGACCCCACCCGCTGGCCTGCCCCCCATGCCCACCTTACCTCTGCCAAAAAACCCCAGAGCCAGAGCAGGGCAGCAAACAGGATTGGGGGCCTCATCCCGATAGCTACAGAGTAAAGTTGGGAGGCAGCAAGGGGAGGAGCCAGTCCCCTGGCCCTCTTGCCTTGCTGGCTGGCGGGCAAGCAGGCGGGCGGGCATGGGTGGGAAGGGCAGAGTTTCAAGCAGAAGCAGGCAGCAGGCAGCAAAAGCAAGGGGCTGCCTCTTTTTTTTTTTTTGAGACAGAGTCTCGCTCTGTCACCCAGGCTGGAGTGCAGTGTCCGGATCTCAGCTCACTGCAAGCTCTGCCTCCCGGGTTTAAGCCATTCTTCTGCCTCAGCCTCCCGAGTAGCTGGGACTACAGGCGCCCGCCACCTCGCCCAGCTAGTTTTTTGTACTTTTTAATAGAGACGGGGTTTCACCGTGTTAGCCAGGATGGTCTCGATCTCCTGACCTCGTGATCCGCCCGTCTCGGCCTCCCAAAGTGCTGGGATTACAGGCCTGAGCCACCGCTCCTGGCCAAGGGGCTGCCTCTTACTCCCAGAGTCTGACCCCCCATCTCTCCAGCCTTGGCAAGGCTCTTGAAGGGACAGAGGAGGAGACTGGCTCCAGGCCCAGAAGGTGGAAGGGGATTGTGACTCTCAGGCTGCAGACAAGCCCACCTCTTCCCGATGCTGTAGCAGGACAAGCCACAGACAAAACTCCTCAGACACCAGATTAAAGAAGGAAGAGGTTTATTTGGCCGGGAGTGTCAGCAGACTTGCATCTTAAGAGCCGAGCTCCCTGAAAAAGAAATTCTTGGCCTTTTTAAAGGCTTACAACTCTAAGGAGTCCATGTGAAAGAGTCATGATGAATTGAGCAAGTGTGGGGAATGTGACTGAGGAGGCTACATGCATCAGCTAACAGAACAGAAAATTTTGCAATGCTTTTTCATACAATGTCTGGAATTTACAGATAACACAAGTAGTTTAGGTCGGGGTTGATATTATTATTACCTTTTTTTTTTTTTTTTTTTGAGACAGAGTCTCGCTCTGTCGCCCAGGCTGGAGTGCAGTGGCCAGATCTCAGCTCACTGCAAGCTCCACCTCCCGAGTCTACGCCATTCTCCTGCCTCAGCCTCCCGAGTAGCTGGGACTACAGGCGCCCGCCACCTCGCCCAGCTAGTTTTTTGTATTTTTTTAGTAGAGACGGGGTTTCAACGTTAGCCAGGTTGGTCTCGATCTCCTGACCTCGTGATCCACCCGTCTCGGCCTCCCAAAGTGCTGGGACTACAGGCGTGAGCCACCGCGCCCGGCCTATTATTACTTTTTTAACTCCTAGGGCCAGGTGGTCTGGCTATTTATCTTACTTCTGTTTCTTTCCAACTTTTTGCTTTCTCTCTTTCCTCCTCTCTTGTGAACTAGGCAAGATGGGGGGAGGAGGACAGCAGGAGTAGTAGTGGTCTCCTTCCTTAATGCCTCCCCTACCTCTAGCCCACTTCCAGCCCTCAGCTCTCCAGGGAGGAAAGGGTCCTGTGCTCTTGGGGAAGACCCAGAGGAGAGGTGGTTTTGCAAATGGACACATTTGCAGCTGGCTCTCCCACTCCTTGGCCCTGGAGGAGGGGCACGGTGTCTGCTGATTCCATCACCAAATGCGAGATAGATAGTGTTTCCGGGGGTGTGTATGGTCTTGGTGACACCATGTGGATGTGTGTTCCTGTGTCCTAGGTGGATAGCCAGCTGAGTGTGTGCCTCTTTTGTATCTCCATGAGGTACCATGCTCTTGTGGACAGAAGCACATCCTTTGGCTGCTGAGTCACAGCAATTGTAGATCTAGAGCCCACCTGGCCTTCGGGCCTCCTCTGGTCGCACCTCATCACTGCCAGATGAGGAAGGCGATAACCAGAGAGGGGAAGAGCCCAAGTTTGTGAACAGAAAAGCTGGGCTTGAACCTGGGACTTCAGACTCCACAAAACAGAGATGGCGGACCCTGCTCCTAACCTCCCAAACTGGGGTCCTCTCAGCTGGGAATCCTCTGAGGAGCAATTCAGGTACCTGGGACTTTTGCTTGCCTTCCCCCACTTCCTCTCCCCGGATCAGCAGCATCCATCCTGGTTCCCCGGGCCCCTCCCAACCTCCACCTGGCTTTGGGCACTGCTGGAACCCAGGCAAGCCTGCCTGAGGCCTGGCCTCAAAGATAACGAAGTTAGGGCTTTGCTTTACTCGTGACTACAACCCGAGTCACCCTGAGCTGCTCACCCAGGTGCTCCCACCCACAGACAACTGAGGATGAGGAGGGAGAACGGAAGAAAAGGCTTTGGGCCCTGGGAGTGAAGCCTAGGACTCAGAACAAACTCAGGAAGTGGGGAGAGGGGATGCGCGGAAAACACACGGGTATGGAAGTCTGAACACCAAGGCAGCCTCTGGGGTAGCTGGATTCTCCTGGGCCTGCCCCAGCAGGAAGGACAAGCCTGCCCCAGCTCAGCCCGGCTGCCTGCTCAGGCCACAGCCAGGGGCTGCTTGCCCCTCCCCCGCTCCACCCAGCCCCAAACCTCAGAGCCGCCCACCCGGCCCCTGGATGGGGGCCTGGAAACTCAGCACTGCAGACTCAGGAGATTTTCCAGGCTGTGTGTGCGCCTGCGCATATGTGCTCTTTTGAAAGGCGGGGGCGGGGGGCGGGGGGAAGGTTGCAACCAGGGAAACTGATGTGAAAGGAAAGCGGTCCCAGGTCCCAGTGTGACCAAGAGGTGGGGGAAACGACGTACCTTCTCATCCCACTTCACCTGCGGACATCTCACTTTGTTCTTTCTGGTAGCCTTGATCAGCAACCAAAAAGGGGAGAGGCCGGGTGGAGGCAAGATGGCCCAGTGCCGAGCAGGGCTGGATTGCTGGTCCTCCCAGACAGGGGTAAGGGGTATGGGATGTTCCCCTTCACCCAAAAGGTAGCAGGAGGTCCTAGCTGGCCCGGCACAGGGGTGCAGCTTTGAGACAGGGGTGCAGTCACTCTGGTCAGCCCGGACCCATCCCATGCCCCTAACAGCACTTCCCTGCCCCACTCACCCTGTCTCCCCTGCTGTCTCCCTGCTTTTGAGAAAAGACACACAGGACACAGGTCTAGGTAAATGCAGGGTATGTCAGAACCTGCCCAAGAGTCCCCACAAAAAAGAGGCCTGCGGGGCCCAGCACAGACTCCATAGCTAGTCCTTTGGACAGAGCCTTGAGGAGGCACCTGGCCTTAAGAGGCACAGCCACCAGTCCCCAGCGCAGCCTAGGGGACCGGGAGACAGGGCGCCTAGAGGTTCTGATAAATAAGCAGCAGCCAGCTGGGCACGGTGGCTCATGCCTGTAATCCCAGCACTTTGGGAGGCTGAGGTGGGCAGATCACGAGGTCAGGAGATCAAGACCATCCTGGCCAAATGGTGAAACCCCGTCTCTGCTAAAAATACAAAAATTAGCTGCGCGTGGCGGTGCGTGCCTGTAATCCCAGCTACTCGAGAGGCAGGAGAATCACTAGAACCACAGAGTTGGAGGTTGCAGCGAGCTGAGATGGCGCCACTGCACTCCAGCCTGGTGACAGAGTGAGGCTCCATCTCAAAAAAACAAAATAAAATAAATAAGCAGCAGCCTCCCCAGCCCAAACCTCTCCATTCAGCAAAAGAAAAGGTACCGCAAGGGCTGTATCTCCTCCCCAGCAACCACCCCCACAGACAAACCCACATCCTCTCCCTAGAGAACCCCTGGGGTTCCCCCCACTACCCTGAGGTCTCAGGGCACCTTACTGATTCCTTCTGGAGAGAGCCAGCCAGGAGGCAGAGGAGAGGGCAAGGGGCAGGTCCAGGAGTCCTGGCTCCCAAATGTGAACTGGCCTGGCCTACAGCTATCCCAGGCAGCGCTCTTCCGGCCCCTCCCTGCTCTCCCACAGCCTGAAGCCAGGCCTTGGGCAGCCCCCACACTGGAGGAAGATAATCACCGGGCAGCAGAGGGGTGGGGTGGCTCAGGATGGCCAGGCCGCCCACTCCCCCTGCTGCCTATACTATGGGGAAGGTGGCCAGGGAGTGGGGGAAGGCCTAGTTCCCCTTGACCAGGTCATGGGAGAGCAGGGGAGGGGCTGGTCACGTGTGGATTGACACTGTGCATGTGCATTTGTGCAAATGTGGGCCATGAGGGTGTACACATCTGTCTTGATGGATGCATGAGTGGGTGTCCAGGGACAACACAGAGCGGGAGGGAGACGGGAGCCCCTGGGAAGAAAAGGCCACATTGTAGAATAGATGTCCATTTGGCTGGCTCTGGGCTTGGGAGAGAGGGAGGGACTCTTCTACCCTAAAACCTTCCTGCCAGGGTCCTGAGTTCCAGCAACGGGCAAAGAACCAGGTACTTTCCTGGACCTCCTGGCAAGATGGCCCAGTGCCGAGCAGGGCTGGATTGCTGGTCCTCCCAGACAGGGGTAAGGGGTATGGGATGTTCCCCTTCACCCAAAAGGTAGCAGGAGGTCCTAGCTGGCCCGGCACAGGGGTGCAGCTTTGAGACAGGGGTGCAGTTGTCACTCTGGTCAGCCCAGACCCATCCCATGCCCCTAACAGCACTTCCCTGCCCCACTCACCCTGTCTCCCCTGCTGTCTCCCTGCTTCCTCTGGGATGAGGCCTCCCAGATCCAGTTCTCAGTGTTTCTGTCTCCCCCACACAAACAGGAACAAGCCTGGGCCTATAAAGTTGGGGCAGAACGAGCTGGCTCAGGCTGGCCTAGGATTTTGGGGGTGAGAAGGATGGAGGAGCAGCCGCCCAGGATCCTAGTGCTTCTCCAGAGAGGAGCCGAGGAGGGCAGCTAGGAAGGGGGCAGAGCAGGTGGAGTGTGCAGGACCCAGGAGTCCTGGCCCCCAGCAGCTGACTCTCTCCCCAGGATCCTCCTCTTGGATAATTAGAGGGTGTCAGCCTTTGCTTCTGGGAGCTAACTGCACCCCAGCAAGGAGCTCCCTACTCCCTAGGGGCTGGCAAGGAGCAAAGACTTCTGAGAATTCTAGATGTAACGGCCGCCTTTCCCCTGGGCCGGGGGCTTCTGACACTTGGGGCAGGGAGCTGCAGCTCATAGCCCTGGAACTGGGAATCACTAGAGGGGGAAACAAGAGAGTCAAGACGTGTGTGGCCAGAGCTCGGGAGGGCTGAGGGCACCCACCACAGCCTCAAATGGGACAAGGCCTGACTCTCAGGATGCGTCATGCCCTGCATCAGTCCCTCCCCAGCCTGGCCTGCCCTCTCTGTCCTCCCTGGTGTGGACTCTGTCCCACCCAGGATGCTGGGAGACCCCTGGGAGTGACTCCTTCCTGAACTTCCTCAGTGCTCTGGTGGAAGCGCCCCAGCAGCCCTGCTTCGGGGAGAAAGTCAGCAATGAGGAGGAAGAGGGAGGCTGTCGAGAGGTGAGACCCGGCAGCCGCGACCTCCTCACCCTGTGCTGCTCCCAGGTCCACTTTCCCAGCCAGCTCCTCCCAGCTCCTCGCTCCTCTGGCTACTGACTCCCAACCTCTCCTCCGGGAGCAAATCACTCCATGGGCTGACAAGGAAGGTGCTATGATCATCCCCCAGTGGAGGGAGGAAGCTGAGGAGGAGACTGAGACTCAGCAATTTGCCCAAAGTCACACAGTTAATAAGCTACGTTTAGACTCATTATGCACAGATCTTTCTGATTTCCAACGATTACTATACTTTCTCTGGAGTCGAGGGTGGCTAGAACCTAAATCTCAACCCAGGAACACAAATCAATTCGAGTGATGGAAGTTTGACAGCTGCTGGGACCACGGGTGGGAAGGTTCTGGAGGGGGAGAGGGAGTCACTCCCAGGAGCCTCCCAGCAGCCCAGATGGGACGGAATCCACTCCAGAGAGGGCAGAAAGGGGCGTCCCAAGTCACCAGGCCAGGCTGGGGAGGGAGTGGTGCAGGGCGACGACGCATGTTTTGTCCCATCTGAGGTTGCAGTCGGCACCCTCAGCCCGCATGAGCTCTGGCCACACACCTCCATGGACGTCCAGGCATCTCTAAGCACAGGAGAAGAAGGAGTGGGCAGGAGCCAAGGAGTGACTGTCCCCTCTACCCCACACCCAGCCAGAGGGAACGGGGGATCCTTGAGAGGTCTTGCCTCATGCTCAGCCACTACCCCACCTGCCCCCAACTATCTTCCCCATCTTCTGGCTTCCATCTTCCTTGCCGTGAAGCTCAGCTTCCAACTGTACAGCCCTAGGCCTCGGTCTGTGGGGGCAAAGGGTAGGCTCACAGCCAACAGGGCTCAGACCCTGGAAACTTGGGGGGACCAGGCAGACCTGTGTGGGGAGGGCTTTGCCGCTTCCTCCTCCCACCCCTGTGGTGTCCTAGCTTCCTGTTCTTGATAACAATCAGCATAGGCCCAGAGCCGGGCCCTCTTTCCAACCCCCACCTGCCCCCTTCTGTGTCCCCAGGGCCCCCACTACCCACCAGTGGAAACACTGACTGGTGTGGGGGGTGAGGCAGAGGCCAGTCTCCGGGTCACTGCCCGCAAGCATGTTAGGGATTCCCAGGTTCCTGCTCCCCTCCACTCTCTCCTGAGCACAGGAGCCAACCCATTTCCCAGCCCTAATTGGCCTCCTCCTCGGGGAAACCCACCCACTCTGGAGAGGAGCGCAGGCTGCAGGGAAGGAGGTGCCAGGATCAGCTGGCCATGGAGGGGCTCAAAAAAGAGCCAGGCCCTGTCCCCACTGCCCAGAGCAAGGGCGGGTGCTGGGAGGCCTTCTGAGCCTCTGAGAGCCGTTCTTGTTCTTCATCTCAACCCTCCTCCCCAAGGGGCCAGCAGAAGGCCAGCCCCCTCCCGACCACCCCCTCCGGCGTGCCTACCCCCTGTGCCTAGGGTACCTCATTTCTTTTTTGCTGTCACCGTTTGACAGCTGAATCAGGGAAGTGGGAGGAAGAAAGAGGACGTGGATTGTGCGTGTTGGGGGCCGGGAAGGGAAGGGCGTTTGAAATGTTACAAGGTAAAAGGAGGCCTGCAGCAAGCATGAACCGGCTGGGCTGCTGGCCCGCAAGGAGCCTGCCAAGGCCAGGCAGGGGCAGTGGGCAGAGGAGTCTTGGACTTGGGGGCCACCCTTCAGGTCCCAGGCATCCAGGCACCCCAGCAGCGAAGAGGACATGGGAGTCCCCTGGTGTGAGGGCCAGAGACTGTCCACTGTCTGTAAGTCTTCTAAGTAGATGTCAGGGTTCTGGGAGGAGGCCTGCAGGGGGCTGGGGGCCCAGGGGAAGCCCCTCAGACTCCCTCCCACAAGTGGACTCTGCTATCTGTTTCCTGCTGGGCTGGCCTACACTCAGGCCGCGGGCTGTGGAGAGCTGGGCCGTGGCACAGGGCGTGGAGACGACCTTTTTGGCCTGGCCCCAGGCCTTTCTTTCACATTGTGAGGCATGGATTCTTGCCTCCTCTTTTTCCCCACCCCGAGTCTGTGCCACATCTGCTCTGGGAAGATGTGGTCTGTGCTTGGCCATGAATTCCCAAGGCTTGAAGCAGCAAGGGCTTTGAGGGAGAGGACTGTGAGGCAGAAGCAGAGAAGCAGAAATAAGCCTCCGGCCAAGGTCAGGTTGAGCAGGAGAGCCTTGGGTTCTTTGTGGGACAGCACAGAGCTGGGGGTCAGGCGAGCTGTGCCCAGCAAGTAGGCAGTGGCTGGATGTGACAAAGACCCAGAGGAGAAACACAGCAGGAGGGGAGAGGGTCTGGAAGCTGGGGAAAGCAGGATGGTCGGGAAGGCCTGGCCCCTCACCCATTCCCAGGGAACAGGGCCTTGGGCCCCAGAAGGGCACAGGCGGGAGGCAGCCGACCCCTGGTGGCAGCGGCAGCAGGCACAGGAGGGCAGAATGCAGCTGGGGTGTGCGTGGGTGGCAGCAAGGAGGGGCGGAGGGAGGAAGCTGGCTTCCTGGAGCCTTCTCAGCCCTCAAAGACAGACCGACAGACAGACAGACAGCTGGCAAGAGGCAGCCTGGGGGCCACAGCTGCTTCAGTAAGTATCTGAAGCAGGGACTGGGAGTCCTGTGGTCCTGGGGGGTGCGAACTCCGGGGATATAAGAGGGCATCTCAGGAGGGAGTACGGGAGGGCGAGTGGGGCGCTCCAATGCCTGGCTGGGGAATGGGTGCTCACAGACCTGGTGTCCCCAAGATGGGGGTGAGCAGGGAAACCACAGGGAGCTGCAAGGACAGCAAAGGCTGAAGGGACCCTTTCTGCTGCCAGAGACCCTTGCTCTACCACCCACACCTGTGCCGGGCCCACTCTGTCCCCTCACCTCCATCCCTGCCGCCTTGGTGACTCAACAGCCCCGCCACCTCGCCCACTGTGACCCTGGCTCTGGGAGATAGGGACTGCCCCCAAGAGGAGATGGTCCCATCACCTCCATGCCCCCTGTCTTGCCCCCAGCTGTCGCCTCACCATGCGCTGTCGCTCAAGGGCTTGGTGAGGCCATTTCCTGTGACGGTTACAGAGGCGGGAGACGGGGGGATGGGCAGGAGGAGGAAGGAAACACCTCCAGCCTACCTCCCTGGACAGAGACCCCAGAAGCCAGAAATGGACTTGGGAGTGGAACAGCAGCAGTTAGGAGAGGACCCTGCTGGGGCCCAGGAGCCTGCCTGCCTGGCTGCCCAATCAGTTCCAACACTGCTGGAGGCCTCCATTCCCTGTTCAGGAGAAGGCCCACTGGTTAGCTCAGAGATGGCTTCTGCACGCTTTCTCCCTTCTGTCCTAGAGAACACATGTTTTCTGCTTCCTCCCTTGCCTTCTCCCACTTGGACCCGCTCACAGCCCTGTGTACTCTGGTGTGTGGCTTCTCTCCCCTCTCTCTTTTCCTCCTTCTGGATTCTTTCCTATCTTCATCCACAATCTCTACCCTTTATCTTGCCGTTACTCTGACCCCAGACTGCCTTGTGCCCTGGGTCCCGCCATATAGATCTTGTCCTTCCCTTAGTGAAAATGAGGCTACCTCTTGGGAAACAGAAGACGCCCCAGTGAAAACAGAGCGCAAAGCCGGCCTAGCGTGGGAGCCTCCTTCTGGCCAATCAGGCAGGCCAGACAACAGCAGCGGAGGACCCTGTCTTTCAGGCAGACCTCATGGCTGAATGAGCCTCCCCTGGGCCTAGCACCCCACCCCAGCATGGTCCAGGCCTGTGGGGGGCGCTCCAGAGCACAGCCGCTGACCTTGTCTTTGGGGGCAGCCATGACCCAGCCTCCGCCTGCCAAAACGCCAGCCAAGAAGCATGTACGGCTGCAGGAGAGGTGAGATCTTCCCTGGGAGAGGGGTCTTCCCCGCCCTGCGTCCCCATTCCGCTCCTCCCTTCCCTCCATCTGCTCCGCCAGCTCTGACAGCAGGGTCCAGAGGGCCCTCAGTTGTTGACTCCTATTTGGAAAGGAAACCAGTAGTGCTCATTTGCATGTCTTTTGCATGTCTGGAGCACAGAGTTTCATATCAACCCCGAGCCTGCTCCCTAAATTCCAGGCAAGGCCAGCAGCGTTCTTGGTGCTGGATGCATGTCAGAGCCACAGGGCCTGGCTGGGAGTGGGAAGAGGCAGGCGGCTGGAAGAAGCAGTTGAGTTCAAGGCTGCCCTGTTCTGGCTGACAAAGGGAGAGGGCTGAGCCGGGCATGGTAGCTCATGCCCCAAATCCCAGCACTTTGAGAGGCTGAGGTGAGAGGATCTCTTGAGTCTAGGAATTAGAGACCAGCCTAGGCAATATAGTGAGACCTCCTCTCTCAAAAAAAAAAAGGTGGGCATACAGCAGGGGCCAGAACCCTAAATTTACTGGGCCTCCAGGTTAAAGGAAAGACAAAGAGCGGCCCCCTCAGAGGTGCCTCATAACAGTAATACTTGTAAGAAAAGCAAATATGGTCAGGCACAGTGGCTCATGCCTATAATCCCAGCACTTTGGGAAGCCAAGGCAGGAGGATCACTTGAGTTCAAAACCAGCCTGAGCAACAGAGCAAGACGCTGTCTCTCCAAAAAAAAAAAAAAAATTAAATTAGCCAGGTGTGGTAGCATATGCTACTCTGGAAGCTGAGGTGGGAGGATCGCTTCAGCCCAGGAGTTTGAGGCTGCTGTGAGCCACAATTGTGCCATCACACTCCAGCCTGGGCAACAGAGAGAGACCCTATCTCCAGCCTGGGCAACAGAGAGAGACCCTATGTCTAAAAGAAAAGATAAAAAGAAAAGGAAAGCAAATATGATTGGGTGCTCACTAGGCAGTGGGGGGCTATACCTGCAGGCGGGGCTCCAATGTGGCTCTGATGCTGGACGTTCGGTCGCTGGGGGCCGTAGAACCCATCTGCTCCGTGAACACACCCCGGGAGGTTACCCTACATTTCCTGCGCACTGCTGGACACCCTCTTACCCGCTGGGCCCTTCAGCACCAGCCACCCAGCCCCAAGCAGCTGGAAGAAGAATTCTTGGTAAGAAATTGGGGTCCCCTCCGAATCACTCTGCCCTCTGTATCAGAGGCAGCCAGCTGGAACCATTCTCTCACGGGCACCGTGGGCATGTCTCCTCTTTGGGCCCCTTAGGAAAGAGAACGTCAGGGTTGAGGGAGGGGGCTGCCCCCAGGCTTCCCCTTCTGCCCCCACCCCATCTAGGCCTACATACTAATGTCAAGAAGGAATGGCCAGAGTCCAGCTGTTCTAGAAAAAGGTAGAAGGGAGAGAAAAGGAGGCTAGGAGTCAGCTGCTCACCCATTTCCTCCCCCTGCCAGAAGATCCCTTCAAACTTTGTCAGCCCCGAAGACCTGGACATCCCTGGCCACGCCTCCAAGGACCGATACAAGACCATCTTGCCAAGTAAGAACTGCAGCTGGGATGGAGGGAGTTGGGTGCAGTCCCTGGGGCTAGAGAACTTCACAGGACAAAGTACACAGTTTCAGCCAGGGAAGGACAACCTTGCTTGGCACATCTTCTCTCAGCAGAGAAAGGGGGAAGAAACAGCAAGAATCACAACAGCAGCAATAATAATGTTTGCAGATATGTACCTTGGGCCAGGCCCTGCTCTCAAACCTTTTTTTTTTTTTTTTTTTTTTTTGAGACGGAGTCTCGCTCTGTTGCCCAGGCTGGAGTGCAGTGGCCCGATCTCGGCTCACTGCAAGCTCCGCTTCTCGGGTTCACGCCATTCTCCTGCCTCAGGCTCCTGAGTAGCTGGGACTACAGGCGCCCGCCACCGCGCCCGGCTAATTTTTTTGTATTTTTAGTAGCGACGGGGTTTCACCGTGGTCTCGATCTCCTGACCTTGTGATCCGCCCGCCTCGGCCTCCCAAAGTGCTGGGATTACAGGCGTGAGCCACCGCGCCCAGCCTCTACCTCTCTCTTTAACCTTATTTTGTGTCCCTCTCCCCACTGTCAGCAAGCTCTAGCCTCACTGGTCTTCTTTCCCTTCCTTGAATGTGCTAAACTCTTCCAGCCCTTTGGCGCAGGCTGTTCGCTCTGCCTGGAACACTGTTCCCAATCTCTCTGCATGGCTGACTGTTTTCATTTTTGAATCTTAGCTTAAATGTTTGCACCTTACAGAAGGCTTTCCTGATGCTGTCTTTAATACAACTCCAACCCACTTTACAGATCTAGTTTGTCCGTTCACGTCTATTTTTGGTTTGCCTCCCCATTAGAATGTAAGTTCTATGAGGGCAGAGACATATTTATGTTGTTTACCTTTCTCTTTTTTTTTT
>NC_037668.1:163588338-163628351 GCF_003255815.1 Theropithecus gelada
ACAGGCGCCCGCCACCTCGCCCGGCTAGTTTTTTGTATTTTTTAGTAGAGACGGGGTTTCACCGTGTTAGCCAGGATGGTCTCGATCTCCTGACCTTGTGATCCGCCCGTCTCAGCCTCCCAAAGTGCTGGGATTACAGGCTTGAGCCACCGCACCCGGCCAGTCTCAATCTTTTATATTCACTCATTTCTCACAACAATCCCATGAAATTTGTACTGTGATATTATGATGACCATTTTACAAATAAGGAAATTAAGGCACAGATAAGTTGAATACGTTACCTAAGATATTCAGCTTAGCTACTTGCATGAAGCCCTTTTCCTTGTCTTCCTCTCGCTTGGGAAGTGCCCAGCCAAGGCTTGTGGTGGAGGAAGCACCACCAGGAGGGCTCCCAGAGAGAGGGCTTTGAGAAAGTCAGATGGAGACAGGGCAACGGCCAGCAAGAGAGCAGTGGCGGGGGGGATGGAGGACACTCAGCTAGGAGGGGGTGACCCTGCAAGCTGACAGACCCAGGACAAGCACCTTCTATTTTTCAGAGGCAGGCACGAGGCCCTGGAGCCTCTCCCTCCCTCCCCTGCTCTCCCTATAGGGAAGCTACTCCCAGCTTGAGGCTTTAGCTCAGTGAGCACATGGGCCCTGTCTCCTGCTAACCCTCCTGGAGTGCCCTCTGCCTGCATGGGCGGATCAAGGGGCTATTAGCGCTATTCCAGGCCAGGGGGAGGAGTACCCCTGTTCTTGGCCTAATTCTAATCAGACCTGCAGCCACCAGAAAAGGGAACAATTCCTTTGCCTGAGATTCCCCTGGTCCCCAGGGTATCCTCTGTCCATGACCAGGCTGGCATGAGCAGAGCAAGAGTCTCTTCTCCTTTCCTCACAAGCCAGCTTCTTCATCCATGTTTGGGTTTCATTTAGAGAAATCCTTCCCCCTTAGAGGCAGAGGCCAAATGCCTCATGGCTGAGTGGAATCTGAGTCCTAGTTCCACTTCACGGCTGTGTGATATCCAGCAAGTTGCTCATCTGAATCCCATATTCACCATTAGAAAACAAATTCTTCTTCCTCTACATCTCTTTTTCCATTCCTACCAGCATAATCTTATTCTAAACCCGTACTGATCTCAAGGATAGAATTCTATATGTATTAGAATATTATATCTGATATTATATCTTCCCATTTGGTCTCTGCTGTTCCGTTCCCTTTCTTCTCTAGTCCATCCTGTATAGCACCACTCAGTTAACCTTCCCAAACTATTGCTTTGATCATGTCACTGTCCTGCTCAAAAACATTATATAGCTCCCTACCGTATAAAATTCTTCATAGGGGCCAGACATGGTGGCTCACACCTGTAATCTCAGCACTTTGGGAGGTTGAGGTGGGAGAATTGCTTGAAGCTAGAAATTCAAGACCAGCTTGGGCAACAAAGTGAAACCCTGTCTCTACCAAAAACATAAATAAATAAATAAGCCAGGTGTGGTGTGGCATGTGCCTGCAGTCCCAGCTATGTGGAAGGCTGAGACAGAAGTATCACTTGAGCCCAGGAGTTAGAGGTTACAGTGAGCTGTGATCACACCACTGCACTCCAGCCTAGGCAACAGAGTGAGACCCTGTCTCTAAAAACAACAACAACAACAACAACAACTTCAGTGGGGATAAGGCCACCTGCTGTACACAAGGTGCTGGGACTGTGATGAGCACAGGAACTCTCTTCTTTCTGATCCTGCTGGAGTCTGTGTTAGTTGGTCACCTTCTGACCTCTGACCTCTGCTGATTTTTATTTCCTAGATCCCCAGAGCCGTGTCTGTCTAGGCCGGGCACAGAGCCAGGAGGACGGAGATTACATCAATGCCAACTACATCCGAGTGAGTGGCCTGGCTGCAGTGGTGGGTGGGGAATGGGGGAATTCTCAGACATCTGAGAATATCTTCCAGCTGTGACTGGTGGATCAGGTGCCTGCATTTCCTGCCCTCCCTGCTCCAGCTCACTGCTGTCATAGCCCTACTAAGCTGGGCTGGCACTGAACGCGCCCTAAGGCACCAACCTAAAAAACGGAGCAGGTGTTGAAAAATATCTGGAGAGACCACCGAGTCTCCCTAACCTCCACTATCAGCCCTCCCATGCCACCCTCTAAACTTAGCAGGAAGTTAGTGTTGTTGAACCCAATCTCCAGCTCCTTGAGAGGTCGCAGCTCCCGAGAACTGCATGGGTGATGCCAGCAGTAATGGGACCTCCCCCACAACTTACCTTAACTGACCCTCAAGTAGCCCCTCTTATGTGAAGACGGTTGATTGATGTCAAGCTATAGGAAGCTCCAGGCCAGGTGGATGCTCCTCGACAGCTTCTCGCTGCTGTGGACCCTAAGGCGATGTAAAAGCAGCGCTCTCTAGTGACTCAGTGTGGTAAGACATCAGTCAGGGGCGCAGGGAGGCGAAAAGCTCTTAGCTAGGGAAGCTATGGGGAAACACGATCTTCCATTTGCCGGCCAATACCAGATCAACTGCAGTCCTGATTCCACCATCATCTTGAGGAGCAGGAAGCTGAGGGTCCTGAAGGTGAGAAAATCAGGTTAGGGAGACTGTGCTACATTTTGCTACTACTTTTATAGAAAAGTAACATGTAAGTGTGAAACTGTCACTGAACAAATATTAAACACTGTTTAGGTATTTTGTGCTAGAAGAAAGCAGCAGGGGAGGAAGAGAATAAACATTTATAGAGCACTTGCTATATTGACTCAATATATCTTACTGAATTTAATCCACTCTACATTCCTACAAGATAGATATTATTACGCCCAATTTACAGATGATACAACTGAGGCTTACGGAGGCTAGGTAACTGGCTTATAGTGGCACAGCCAGGAAACAGCAGAACAGGGATCTGATCCTCACTCCAGAACCCATATCCTTTCCACCGTGTGGCTTCTGAGTGTGCGTGTTCATGCACGTGTGTGTCTATACCTGTGGTTCACAGCTTCAGGCTGACCCCAACACCTGAGGCATCCAGGATCACCCCAGAGTTCTGCTCTCACTGCTCCCCACCCCTTCCCCTGTGCTTCCACCTTCCAGGGCTATGACGGGAAGGAGAAGGTCTACATTGCCACCCAGGGCCCCATGCCCAACACTGTGTCGGACTTCTGGGAGATGGTGTGGCAAGAGGAAGTGTCCCTCATTGTCATGCTCACTCAGCTCCGAGAGGGCAAGGAGGTAGGAGGCAGAGCCACGTTCATGATGAACCCAGAAAGTGCTATGCCCGCCCCACCCCCTACTCCCCACACAGGGCAGCTCAGGACCAGAGGTTTCCCTGGGAGCCAGCCCCAGCTCATACCTCTCAGAAAATTCCCTGAGATATACCCCTGGGAGGCTGTCCATGGCCGAAATATAGGATAGGGTGAGCACTCTGCTTGCAGGTGTCAAGCTCAGAAGAGCCAGGCTCCCTGTTGCTGACCTTCCATCCAGTAGGGGTGGAAGATGGGGAGGAGACACCAGCCCCTCTTTGCTGCCCTGTCACCTGCTCCAGCTGACCCTCTTCTGACTCCCAGCTTCCTCCCTCCTAGAAATGTGTCCACTACTGGCCCACAGAAGAGGAAAGCTATGGACCCTTCCAGATTCGCATCCAGGACATGAAAGAGTGCCCAGAATACACTGTGCGGCAGCTCACCATCCAGGTACCACCCCAGGGGCCAGGCCCAGTGGGAGGTTGGGCTGCCCACAGCATCTCTGGAACTCAGGCCGGCTCTTCACTAGGAGCCAAGAGTTTGCTCATCTAAACCATCTTAAATCCACATCTATAGAAGAAAGAGAAACTTGAGCACTGTCCTCAGCCTCTAGTTAATAGGGCAGAGCCAAAAAGCCGAATAGGACTACCAGGAAGTACCCACCTGTCTGTGTGAATGGTCAGGCGAGGATAGGCAGGATCCAGGAGCCGGGCCAAGGGAACGAGAGGAGGTTAAAGGAGATGTGGAAGGCTAGGTGTGGCAGCTCATGCCTGCAATCCCAGCACTTTGGGAGGCTGACGCGGGCGGAGTCCTCCTGAGGTCAAGAGTTCCAGACCAGCCTGGCCAACATGGTAAAACCTCGTCTCTACTAAAAATTACAGCTACTTGGGAGGCTTAGACAGGAGAATCACTTGAACCCAGGAGGCAGAGGTTGTAGTGAGCTGAGATTGTGCCACTGCACTCCAGCCTGGGTGATGGAGTGAGACTGTGTGTCTCAAAAAAACAAGCAAAAAAAAAAAAGAAAGAAAGAGATGTGGAATAACATGTACATAAGGGCTTTTTAAATGCCTTCTATTATTTTACGGTGTTTTATATTTTTGAAAGCATTCCTCTATCAACTCATTCTCCTCCAAATATCCTAGCAAGTAAACCAGTAAGATATCACTATCCCCATTTTCCAGGTGAAGAAAATGAGATCAAGGGACTTGCCCAAAGTCATGTGCTTATGGGAAGCAGAGCCAGGACTTGAATTTCGGGGTCTCCCCTCTCCCAGGACAATGCTCCTTCCCAGCATTTTGGAGGGGGAAGCGGTGGAGAATGATGAACATGAAAATTGCAACCTAGCTTGCTTTGAGTAGATGACCCCCCACAGGGTAATTCCAGCCCTTGCCTTCCTCAGTCACCAGAGAAAAAGGCAGACATGCCCTCCACCCTGACCTTGGTTCTCATGCCTTGTCTCCAACCCAGTACCGGGAAGAGTGCCGGTCAGTAAAGCACATCCTCTTCTCAGCCTGGCCCGACCACCAGACACCAGAATCAGCTGGGCCCCTGCTGCGCCTAGTGGCAGAGGTGGAGGAGAGCCCGGAGACAGCTGCCCACCCCGGGCCCATCATAGTCCACTGCAGGTGCGTGGCCCTCCCTTCACTGCAGCCTGTGGACTGCGCTCCCCTCCCCTGCCCCCTGGGTCTCTCCTGGGGAAGGGTCTGAGCAGAAGAGCATCAGGCAAGCCTAGTCCGTCCTTGGACATGACTCACAAGGCCATTCAGCAAGGGCTCTGTTCTTTTCACCTCCTTCATGCAGAACCCGGACATCTGGGCTGGACACCCAGGCCCCATCCACAGAGGGGACAGAATATCAGGAAGGTCCCAGTCAGCTGCAGGAGGACATAAACAGGATTCCAACTGTTGGGGAACTCATTTACTCATTCAACAAATATGTATTGAAAACCCTATTATTGGCCGGGCACAGTGGTTCACACCTGTAATCCCAGCACTTTGGGAGGCCAAGATGGGCAGATCACTTGAGGTCAGGAGTTTGAGACCAGCCTGGCCAACATGGTGAAAACCTGTCTCTACTAAAAATACAAAAAGTAGCACGTGCATGTAATCCCAGCTACGTGGGAGGCTGAGGCAGGAGAATTGCTTGAACCTGGGAAGTGGAAGTTGCAGTGAGCTGAGACTGCACCACTGCACTCCAGCCTGGGCAACAGAGCAAGACTCCATCTCAAACAAACAAACTAACAAAAACAAACAAAGAAGGCAGATTAAACAATTAAATATCGGCCGGGCCTGTAATCCCAGCACTTTGGGAGGCCAAGGCAGGCGGATCACCTGAGGTCGGGAGTTCGATACCAGCCTGACCAACATGGAGAAACCCTGTCTCTACTAAAAGTACAAAATTAGCTGGCCATGGTGGTGCATGCCTGTAATTCCAGTTACTTGGGAGGCTGAGGCAAGAGAATCACTTGAACCTGGGAGGTGGAGGTTGCGGTGAGCTGAGATCACGCCATTGCATTCCAGCCTGGGCAACAAGAGCAAAACTCTGTCTTAAAAAAAAAAAAAAAAAAAAAACTATTAAATATCACACAATGTGATGAGAGCTGTGATGGGGATATGATGGGGAGCATAGAACCAAGTCTCCTAAGCCAGACTTTGACCAGAGAAGGTTTTCCAAGAGAAAGGCCATCTAAGCCAAGCTAAGACCTGAAAGGTGAATTAGCCAAGCGAAGAGAGGGAAGGGAACACATTCCAGGCAGGTGGAACAGCATATGCTAACTAAGGCCCAGAGAAGAAATGTGAAAATGGATACACTGCTGGGAGCAGGGTTACAGGTTGGTCCCAGAGGTTATGTGTGGGGTAATGATGAGAGATGGGTTTGGAAGGCCAGTGAAGGTCAGATGATGAGGGGCCTTGTAGGACTGGCTAAGACACTTGGTTGTAAAATAACACTTTGGCTATAGAGTGAAAAATGGATTGGGCTGGAGTGAGAGGGTATCGTAGGGGATAAGACTAAAGAAAGAGATCATTTGGGAGTGCATATCCTAAATAAAACAGAGCACAGAGGCAAAAAGCATGACACAGGGCCTTCCCAGCCCACCCACAGGTAGCAATGGGACATGTGCAGGGAGGTCATTAGAGGCTCATGCAAGAGGAACAGGAGGCCTGGGGAGTTTTGAAATAAACAGAGGGCACGATGGAGCAAGCAGAGCAGAGCGGAGAGAAGACTGTGGGAGGGCGCCGAGGTGGGAAACAGAGGGGCCGGGTATGGGCTGCGTGGAAGATGAGTCTGAGCTGAGAGGAAGTCAAGGTTAGATAAGGAGGGCTCAAGGGTCAGCACGCCCACAAGTGGGGAACTGTCTGTTGGAAACTGCTGTAGATGCTCAGCAGAGGGGAGATCATCAAAACGTCCACAGGGACCAGAAGGTGGCCTGCAACAGGCTTACAGTGAGGCTGGTAAGAAATGTAAACTCCTCCCGTGCCAGTTATAACCTGCCTCCAGCAGGGTCCCCAAGGGGACTGGAATCCGAGGTACTCTACCTGCCCCCATCTCCAGAGTCCTATCCCCAAAATACAGCACCTGCAGGTCCCATTTCTTTCTCCATGGTTTGGGGCCTGGCTCTTAGATTCCCTTGTCTCCCATGACCTCCCTGTCCCCTCCCTGGCTATCTTCAGTGCAGGGATTGGCCGGACAGGCTGCTTCATCGCCACGCGAATTGGCTGTCAACAGCTGAAGGCCCGAGGGGAAGTGGACATTCTGGGCATTGTGTGCCAACTGCGGCTAGACAGGTGGGTCTGTGGGTGTAAACAAGGCCAACAACGTTAATGGGGGGCATCAGTGCCTCTGGGCCCCAGAGCCCTGATAGGCCCATCACCATCAAGCACTCCTGCAAGAAAGGAAGAAACCCTTTCTGCTTAGAGCTGTTTATTTTGCAACTAACAACCAGCAAAAAATATCTATCTGGATGGCCGGGCGCGGTGGCTCACACCTGTAATCCCAGCACATTGGCAGGCTGAGGTGGGTGGATCACCTGAGGTCAGGAGTTCGAGACCAGCCTCGCCAACATGGTGAAACCCTGTCTCTACTAAAAATACAAAAATTAGCCGGACCTGGTGCGGGCCCTTGTAATCCCAGCTACTCAGGAGGCTGAGGCAGGACAGTTGCTTGAACCCAGGAGGTGGAAGTTGCAGTGAGCCAAGATTGTGCCATTGCACTCCAGCCTGGGCGACACAGCAAGACTCTGTCTCAAAAAAAAAAAAAAAAAAAAAGAATATCTATCTGGAAAGTTGGCTTGGAGGCCTGGAATTAAACATGATATGAGGCAACAAGTAGTGCAAAGAAGCTCACTGGGTTGAAGCAGAGCCAGTGTTCAGATTCCAACTTTTGTCTCACTGAGATGTCACTAGATTTCTCTGAGCTCCCATTTCTTTTTTTTTCCTTTCTTTCTTCTTTTTTTAATAATAGAGATGGGGTCTCACTAGGTTGCCCAGACTAGTCTCGACCTCCTGGGCTCAACAATGCCCCCTTGGCTTCGCAAAGTACTGGGATTACAGGCTCAAGTCACTGTGCCCAGCCCCCACTTCTTTATCTAGAGAGAGATAATGGCTCTTTCCCCCAGAAAACTGTTGTAAGAAATGAGTTAACTTATATGAAAGTGTTTTGGAAATGGAAACTATTATACAAATGTATGGAATCATTATTTTTACTTTTAAGATTATTAGAAAGAAGGAAACTTGAGGCTCAGGAGTATTCCTGGCCCAACTCAAGGCTTCAGAGGTCTGGTTTTGTCCCAGGAGCTGAGTGAATCAAGGAAGACCAAGCGTCAACACGGGGCATCACCCCTCAGCACGTGTAAGGGGCAGAGGACTCCTCTCACAGCAAATCTGAGGGTCAGCAAGGAGGAGTAGCAAGTAGAAAAGATGAATATAGGTGGCGGGGCATGGTGGCTCATATCTGTAATCCTAGCACTTTGGGAGGCCAAGATGGGCCAATCACTTGAGGTCGGGAGTTCAAGACCACCCTGGGCAACATGGTGAAACCCCGTTTCTACTAAAAATACAAAAATTAGCTGGACATGGTGGCAGGCACCTACAGTCCTAGCTACTCAGGAGATTGAGGCAGGAGAACCACTTGAACCCGGGAGGCAGAGGCTGCAGTGAGCCAAGATCATACCATTACTCTCCAGCCTGGGTATCAGAGTGAGACTGTCTCATAAAAAAAAGAAAAAAAAGAAAAAGAAAAGAGTAACACAGGCAAAGGAGTTGGCATGTTCTTTGAGAAAGCCAGGACTTTTCCAGTAGGACCGCAAGAATGTTTGACTGGAGCCATTCAGCCAGCACCCTGACCCTCCTTTACTCATGGTCTGTGTGTTTCTCCTTGCAGAGGGGGGATGATCCAGACGGCAGAGCAGTACCAGTTCCTGCACCACACTTTGGCCCTGTATGCAGGCCAGCTTCCAGAGGAACCCAGCCCCTGACCCCTGCCACCCTCCAACAGCCCAGGCACCCACCTCCCTCAAGCCTGGGAAGGTGGGTCTGGGGAAAGTGGGCCGAGTGATCTGGGGGTACCCCTGGGGTGGGTGTGCTCCTTAGTGGTGCTTGCAGTCACAGGAAGCAGCATCAGTAAGGACAAGGGGCTGGACTCCAGGTCTTCACCACTGGCCACTCCTCTGCTTCCTCTGTTGGCCCCAGATGGACGTAAGGGGAACCTCCAATGTCTCTCTGAACTTAAAGACAGGAGCTGGCAATTTATGACAGACAAAGAAAGAAGCCCAGGTGTCCTGGTCTTCTCTAAGACACTCTTTGTGAGCTTCAGTTTCCTCTTCTATAACATGAACATTAAGTGCTTAGCTGCCATGAGGGAAAAGCAATGAGAGAAGTTTCTAGAAGCCACTCCAGTCACTCCTTCCTGGGGCTGACAAAAGGGTGATTCCAAGACCATCCTTCACCCGAGGCCCTGCCCAAGCACAGGCCAGATGCAAGAATGGGGAAAAGTCTGGTCCTGATCTCCAAGTCTCAACATCTTAGCAGTGACTCTGCTCCCTGACCAGACATCGGAAGGGCTGGACAACTCCAATCCAAAGAAAGAACAAGGACTCTGGTTACCCTTGCCTCCACTCATGTGTCCTAAGAGTAGGCTACAGAGGTGACCGGGCCTGGCAGTTGAAATCTCAGGAAGAGGGAACATGTGGGGACTACTCAGAGGCAAAGAGGGGCTGCTCCTGCCTCCATGGTTGCTGGCCACTCCCACCAACTACTCTTAGGGAGGCTGAGCAGTCTCTGTTTTGCTTCCATGGCTTAAATAATACTCTGGGTATGCAAGAAGACAAAAGAAAGAGGCAAGGGGAGAAGAGGAGGCAAAATGCTCAGTCTGATTTTAGATAACCAACCCCGCCATGACCCTCTATACTCTGCATTTGCTGAGTACACCTAGAGAGCTTGGCTGTTTCCAAAAACAATCAGGGTCATAACCATCCATGCAGACATGGAGGCTCGGCTGAAACTGGACTCCTCACTGTCTACCCCAGAGAACGAGCGCCCCTCATCCATCTCAGCATCAACACAATTTCCAGGGGACCTCAGGTCTAACTAAGGACTGAACGCCACACCTCAGGATTCGTCCTTCTTGAATCTGAGACAGGCTGCCTATTCTGAGATGGGGATGAAGGTAAGATGCTGCATCACCGGGCATGCCGCCCCTGAGAGCTGCCTTGATACCAGTTCTCTGTGGAAACCCCCGAGGAGCTGGATCTGGAGAACAGCTGGGCCTCCTCACTCAGGACTTCTCTCCTAAAGAACACGCAGTGCTAAAACTGAGGATGATTTCCCTAATGCTTCTGCTTGGCCTTGTGGAGGAGCTGCTCCTTCCTTACAGCCCTGGGGATGGACTTGCCCACACCTCCACCTCCCCTGAGCCCTGTGAGAGGCACAACTGTCTATGCCAATGAGGCTCGGTGGGGGGCTCTCAAGTGCCTGATCCTGCCCTGGGCTCAGAGCCAGCCCAGAGGGAAGCAACTGCACAGCCCCACAGGCCTTCCCTGGCACTGCCCCCCCAACCCCATCTCAGAACTCAGAGGGCACAAGCTCCAAAACAGTAACCAAGTGGGAAAATAAAGACTTCTTGGATGACTGACTCATTCCTTCTTTCCATCTTCTTCTAGGCCCTCTGGGGCTTCTTTGTAAGAAGAAAGACTGCAGACCAGGGACAGGCAGGCTGCAAATCTTTGCCCTTGGGATATGCACTTTTCTAGCACTTCCAAGGACATAAAATAAGGTGAAACCAAAGTCAATTTAGGAAGTGAGACAGGGTGGACTCTCATAGTCTACTCAGGCAGCTGTAACAATTCCCACTACCGTAAACCGTGTGGCTTCTAAACAACAGAAATGTATTGCTGGCCTGGCGCGGTGCTCACGCCTGTAATCCCAGCCCTTTGGGAGGCTGAGGCAGGTGGATCACGAGGTCAGGAGATTGAGGCCATCCTGGCTAATACAGTGAAACCCTGTCTCTAATAAAGACAAAATATTCGCTGGGTGTGGTGGCACACACCTGTAGTCAGCTACTCAGGAGGCTGAGGCAGAAGAATTGCTTGAACCCTGGAGGCGGAGGGTGCAGTGAGCTGAGATCATGCCACTGCACTCCAGCCTGGACCACAGAACAAGACTCCGTCTCAAAAAAAAAAGAAAAAGGAAAAAAGAAATGTATTGCTCACAGTTCTGGAGGCTGGGAAGTCTGGGATCGAGACCCTTGCAGACTCAGTGTCTGGCTATTAGGCAGAGCCTTCTTTCTTTCTTTCTTTCTTTTTTTTTTTTTTTTTTTGAGACGGAGTCTCACTGTCGCCCAGGCTGGAGTGCAGTGGCGCGATCTCGGCTCACTGCAAGCTCCACCTCCCGGGCTCATGCCATTCTCCTGCCTTAGCCTCCCGAGTAGCTGGGACTACTGGCACCCACCACCACACCCGGCTAATTTTTTATATTTTTAGTAGAGACGTGGTTTCACCATGTTAGCCAGGATAGTCTCGATCTCCTGACCTCGTGATCCACCCGCCTCGGCCTCCCAAAGTGCTGGGATTACAGGCGTGAGCCACCGGGCCCAGCCTTAGGCAGAGCTTTCTTTCTGTCCTTGCATGGTGAAAAGGTTGTGGGCTGGTGTTCTTCCCCCCAACCCCACCTGCCCCTTTATAAGGCCCCACCCTCATGACTTAAATCACCTCCTAACACCATCACCTTAGGGGTTAGGACTTCCACCTATGAATTTTGGGGGACATCAACATTCAGTCCATAGCCTTTATCTTAGGAGCTAGAGGGGGACTTACAAAGGGCAGAGGTTAGAAAGATGGTGCTTAATAAACCAGAATATTGGCCAGGCACAGTGGCTCATGCCTGTAATCCCAGCACTTTGGGAGGCTGAGGCAGGCAGATTGCTTGAGCTCAGGGCTTTGAGAACAGCCTGGACAACATGGCAAAACCCCGTCTCTACAAAATATACAAAAATTAGGCAGGCATGGTGGCGCATGCCTGTAGTCCCAGCTACTCAGGAGGCTGAGGTGGAAGAATCACCTGAGCCTGAGGAGGTGGAGGCTGCAGTGAGTCGAGATCTCACCACTGCACTCCAGCCTGGGTGACACAGTGAGACTCTTGTCAAAAAAAGAAAAACAAAACAAAAAAAAAACCAGAATATTATTCTAGCCCAAACCTTGTGATTCTTCTACTTTGGTAACTTTTTGACTATTTGGGGTCATCTAACTCCGGTCGATTGGACAGATATGGTTGATATTGATAGTTTATCCACTTTTGACTAAAACAACAGACTACATACGACTACATTTGAAAACCAAATCCCAACGGGCAGCCAGCAGAGGCTGGGGACTGCCCGAAGCCTGGGCCTACCCAGACGGTCAGCTGGGGTTGTCAGCCTGCCTGAGCAGGCCCTAGGGGTGGGTCCTGCAAGGAAGGGGGCAGGAGTGAGGCAGCTTTGCAGGCACTCCACACCCACTTCAGGAGAACTATCACTTTTCCTCCTGAAGAATACTCTGCTTTTCACCAAAACAGGGCAACATTTGCCTTTGTCACAGGTGTTCCTCACTGGAAGCCCCCTGGCAGGACTGTATCTGCTTCGGTACCTTGGGGATGCTGGTAAAAATCGGGAGCAACTTCAAGCGTCCGTTTCACTTGGGGCCAGAGGCTTCCTAACAAGTGGTCGGGGTAAATTGTGGTGAACAAAACAAGATGGAGTATGAAAAGGCCCGAATACGGTTGTCCCTCTGCGCTGGGAGCATTTTGAGGGGATGGGACTCTACCCAGGGATGCTCAGAGGCAAGGGTTCAGGAACAAAAAAGCCTCCATTTGCCTCCCTGTCGTAGAGATCTCATCTTCGTGTCCTGGAAAGTGAGTGACACACTCTCCTTCAACCTGGAAAGGCTCCTGCTTAACCGGGACCTCACCCACCTCGAGCCCACCCCCCTTTAAGAAAGGGGGTGCCAGTCAGGGCGCGGCGGTGGGGGACAGGGTCTAAAATAAATTAGACCCCATTTCCTAAGCGCCTCTCGACGCCAACTGCCAGTCAACCCCCGCCCCTGACGCCTGCGGGTTCCCTGCTCACCCCACCTGCGGGTGCGGCCCCTGGTCCCTGGCTCCGGCGAGGGAGGAGCGCGCGCTCGGGTGCGAGCAGGACACGGCCCGGCCGCGCAGGGCGGCGGCGGCGGCGGAGGAGGAGGGCGCTGAAGCCACACCCATCGGCGAGCCGATTCCGGGGCAGCGAGTCGTCGGCCGCCGCGCTCGAGCCTCCGCCCGCACCGAGCCGCGGGACCCGGGCCGTACCGGGGAGGGGCCGCTCCGGGCCGCAGCGCGAGGTCAGCGAGGGGCGGCGGGGACCCGACACCGGGCGGGGCCGGCGGCAGCGACCATGATCGCTTTGTTCAACAAGCTGCTGGACTGGTTCAAGGCCCTATTCTGGAAGGAGGAGATGGAGCTCACGCTGGTCGGGCTTCAGTACTCGGGCAAGACCACCTTCGTCAACGTGATCGCGGTACGAGGGCGTCGGGTGCGGGGTCCCCGGGAGCGGGCCGCGGGTCGGGCCTGTCCCCGCCCGCGCCGCGCCCTGCTGAGCCGGGGTCGCCGCCTGGCATGGCCGGGCACGGCCGGGCGCCGGGCGGGGGAGGAGCTGGCCCCGAGTGCTTGGGGCCTAGTACGGCCCGTGCCGTGGGGGACCGGAGCGGCGCGCGACCCGCTCTCCCACCCGGGCCGGTACTGCACGGCTGGGGGCAAGGGAAGGGGGACTAACAGACAGGGCCGGTGCCACGGGGCAGGCGGCACCGAGGGGCTCTCGAGGCAGGAGGGACCAGCTGCCGGCTGAGACGGGCCCCCTCTGGCCCCCGCGCAAGGGGGCATGACGGAGCGAAAGTGCCCGGGCCTTCCTGTCCCGCGGGTAGAGGGTCACGGGACGGGACGGCCGAGAGGCTTGGGGCGGGGGTCTGAGCAAGCCCAGCCCCACCCAGAGGGCTTAACCCCTCCTTGCCGGAAGAGGAAGCCCCGGCCCTATTGAGGGGGAGGGGAGGTATCCCCCGGGGGTAGAGAACTCAGCTGAGGCCCTTGGCTCAAGCCCAGACTCCTCCCCAACCTCTCTCCGACCCGCAGTGTCTAGCTGGGGGTCCAGGGAGGATGGCATGGTAACCGGAGTTTGGAGACTCCGTCTGGCTCAGAAGTTGCAGGAGGAGGTGCTCCCAACAAGAGAGGATGAGGTGCAGGGGCACTGCCCGCTGGGGCCTTGGGAGAGTGGCTCTAAGGGCTTTGGGTAGTCAACACCGAAGTGGGTGATTGTAAGTCTTTCAGTGCCAGGGGAGTGGTGGGGAAGGAGTTAAAATCTCTCTCAAAAAAAGGGGAAGATGAGCTCCATGGGTGTGAGCTGAGGCTGCAGTAATGGCTGCGGCCTGCCTGTCAGAGCTAGGCTAGACAGGGCTTGTGGGTCGAGGAAGTGTGGGACAGGGACTGGGGTTGTCCAGGGACCTGGCCTCAGTCCCAAAGCTGAGGTTTCCAACAACTGTGAGTTGGCCAGATAGTGACCAAAGATGCTGATGAGATAGGTAAGCAGAGGGATGTGTCCAGCCAGCCTAGGTACCTCCACCTGTCATGTTGTTGCCCTGCCTTGCAGAAGATGGGCCTCCCGGACAGTTCTCAGCATCCCAGAAGGCAGGGGATGTCACTTCATTGGACCTGAGGCATGAAGGCAGATGGAAGGCTCAAGGGGCGGGCACCCTGATTGAACACTGGCTTCCTTTCCCAAACATGCTCTGCAAATGACCTCTGCCCTTCCTCGACCCAGTGTCTCCTGTCTCCTCTCTCCTGTCTCCTGATCTGACAGGGCAAGATCTTCAGGCCAATGCTGCGGTTTTGACACAGTAATTTTCGGAGCTAACGCCCCTGGGCTCTGTCTGCCTAGGCTCTGCCCTTTGGGTCAGAGACCCTCTGGTTAAAGTTGGCATTGACTTAGGCTCTTGGATTCCCAGAGCAGGCACACAACACCTGGACTCTGACCTGATTCTGCAGGCCTAGGTGGCTTGGCTTCTAGACGTTTAGGTGTGAGAAATGCAGCTGGGCCTAGGTATCTCCTCATTCCCCAGGGTGTTACTACAGCTGTGCTCTGGGACAGGGATCTACAGGTACCCAGGTGGGTTCGGTTTCTGGGTCTGCAGTTGAGCCTTTGACAGGAGGGCCCCCTCTAGACCAGCATCGTATCCAGAGAGTTGGAGACTATAGCAGACCAGAAACAGAACCCGAGAGTCCCAAATTCCCATGCCAGGGTCAAGAGTTTCTGTGATGTACAGGAAAAGTCCCCCATCTCCAGCCCACATGGTCCCCTTTTTTATCTTAAATTTGCCACTTCCGCTGCCACATCTAAAAGAGCAGGCAAGCTAAATTCCCTTCTTTAAAGAGGCTTCCCAAGGAAAACCACCCCGTGTGAGCTGCAGTTGGAATTCCAGGGTCCTGGTCACTCCAGCATTTTCAGCTCCTCTGGGGCTACCACACTGGCATTTCTGCCCACCCCGTGTATAATCACAGTTGAGTGTCTTCCAGTAAGAAACGAAGAGTTGGGAGCCCTGGGCTCTGTTCCCGTGCCTACCACTGGATTTCTGAATTACCTTTGCCTGTTCATTTGGCCTCTGTTTGTCTCAGATCTTTTGGCATTGGGTTTTTTCTACTCACCCTATGAGGTCTAGCTGTAAATAGAAATTGAGTTTAGTGTGTCTAGCTGCTCAGCAGGTTAATTTGAGCTGGAAAGAAATTATATACAGTGCTTCTAAGAACCTAAAACATCGGCGGGGTGTGGTGGCTTACGCCTGTAATCCCAGCAATTTGGGAGGCCGAAAACAAACAAAGAACCTAAAACATCCTTTGAGTTCTGAAAAAGTTGTGATGCTAGAAAAGTGGGAGGTGTTTTGCCCTAGGAAACACATTTTCAATAAAAGTGTCAAAGACTGTCCTATGGATTAACTAGTCTTGGAGTGTCCAAGGGGACTTAGGAACAATGGGTGGACATTCTAGGAATGATAGATTTTTTTTTTCTCCTTTTTTTTTTTTTTTTTTTTGAGACAGTCTCACTCTATCGCCCAGGCTGGGAGTACAGTGGTGCAAACTCGGCTCACTGCAACCTCCGCCTCCCAGGCTCAAGCAATTCTCCTGCCTCAGTCTCCCAAGTAGCTGGGATTACAGGCATACACCACCACGCCTGGCTAATTTTTGTATTTTTAGTAGAGATGGGGTTTTGTCATGTTGGCCAGGCTGGTCTCAAACTCCTGACCTCAGGTGATCTGCCCACCTCAGCATCCCAAAGTGCTGGGATTACAGGTATGAGCCACCATGTCCAGCCAGATTTTTAACTCAATATAAACAACTTTCTGATAGTTGGAACTGACCCAAGAGGGGATGGGGCAGAAGGGATTGAAGTCTGAGACAAGAGATTGGGCTGCATGACTTCAGGTTAGTTCCAACCTTAAATAAAGAGCTATGAGACAGGGAGGCATTTGCAGCAAAATTAAGTCATAATCTGATTCCACCTTATCTCCAATTCACAGCTGAACAGGACCTACTGGTGCTGGGGAGCCTGGCTCCTTGAAGGCCCTCCTAGCATCCCTCTCTGCCAAGGTCACATTCTGCCAGGCTGGGCTTCTCATTTACTTGGTAGCCTGTGGATCTTCTAGTTGTCAAAGAGCAGTGATGGTTTTCCATGCTATATAGAAACCATTTCCAAGCACGTTGTGAGTCTTATTTACAGTTCCTAAGAGACCGAAACCCTTCTCCCCAATTTTACATTCAGAAACCCTGAGGTCCAGAGAAGTTCAAGTTTCTTATCCAAGCGCTCCTGGGATGAGAGATAAACAAGAACTGGGCCTCCTTCCTCAGACTCTGTGGATGGGGATGGGGTAGACTGCAGCATGCTGCTGGGGTTTGGGTAATTTCAGCACACTTAATTCTCCCTGCTTAGCCAGAAGAAGCCATTTCCTCTTCCTCAGTGATTCCTACCTTTGGGGCTCTCAGACCTTTTTGATATCTGAGAGGAGTTAGAGACCCTTTCTCCAGAAAAATGTACATACAAACAAAACTTTGCACACACACACACAGATGGTGTACAATTTCAGGGGGTTCAGGGGATCTCTGAAGCCCAACTGTGGGCCTCAGGTTGGAAACCGCTGCTGGACCTTGTCATTGGGTGTCAGTCCTGGGTACTCCGTTCTTACATCATCCTAGGGCCCTGACGAATGGGTGGTTCCTGCAGATAAAAGGGAATCGGGCCGGGCACAGTGGCTCACGCCTATAATCCCAGCACTGTGGGAGGCCGAGGCGGGCAGATCATGAGGTCAGGAGATCGAGACCATCCTAGCCAACATGGTGAAACCCTGTATCTACTAAAAATTAAAAAAAAAAAAAAATTAGCCAGGCGTGGTGGCGCGCGCCTGTAGTTGCAGCTACTCAGGAGGCTGAGGCAGGACTGCCTGAACCCAGGAGGCAGAGGCTATGGTGAGCCGAGATCCGCCACTGCACTCCTGCCTGGGCGAGAGAGTGAGACTCCGTCTCAAAAAAAAAAAAAAAGAGGGGGTGGGGGAGGAATCGAAGCACTCTTATCAGGGGTCTTCATGTGGACTTGGAGGCATGAAATAAGAGCCAATCATCTACATCTTGGCTAATGGTCAGGGCCCCTGATTTCTTCATGTAACCCAAGGCAAATTATTCCTGCCAGCTGGTGGGAGAAAAGGGCATTGGTAAAGGAACAGGGCTTGACTGGGCACTGTGGCTCACCCCTGTAATCCCAGCACTTTGGGAGGCCCAGGTAGGTGGGTCACTTGAGGTCAGGAGTTCAAGACTATCCTGGCCAATGTGGTGAAACCCTGTCTCTACTAAAAATACAAAAATTAGCTGGGTGTAGTGGTACATGCCTGTGGTCTCAGCTACCGGGGAGGCTGAGGCAGGAGACTCACTTGAGCCCAGAAGGCAGAGGCTGCAGTGAGCTGAGATTGCATCATTGCACTCCAGCCTAGGCGATAGAGTGAGACTGTCTCAAAAAAACAAAAAAAGGAACAGGGCTATCACCCTCAGGTTCAAAGTTGAGTGAGCCCCATCTCTTTTTTTTTTTTTCTTGAGCCAGAGTCTTGCTCTATCACCCAGGCTAGAGTGCAATGGCATGATCTCAGCTCACTGCAACCTCTGCCTCCTGGGTTCAAGTGATTTTCCCGCCTCAGCCTCCCAGGTAGCTGGGATTACAGGCACGTGCCACCACGCCCAGCTAATTTTTTTGTATTTTTAGTAGAGACGGGGTTTCACCATGTTGGCCATGCTGGTCTCGAACTCCTGACCTCGTGATCCACTCCCTCAGTCTCCCAAAGTGCTGGGATTACAGGTGTGAGCCACCGCGCCTGGCTGAGCCCCATCTCTTTAGCCCAGGGGATAAGCAGAAGTGTCCTACCCGTGAACATGGAGATATGACCTGAGAGGGAGTTGGGTCTGGCCTTATTTGAAGCTTGCAAGTGGTTTAGAAGAATCCAGAAATCTTAGAGACAATACAGAATGGATTTTGGAAAATGGAATTACAGTCAACCCCCCAGTATTCAGCAAACATTTACTAATGGGGGTCCTCTCCCAGGAAGTGTTCCTTCTAGTGAGGAGACACATACATCAGTAAGCAGACAATATAGAGTGTGGGTTATCCTTCCCAACAACTAGAGTACAGTACAAATAAACCCAACCATGGATAATCCCGAAATTGCTTGGCATGCACTACATTTTCAGGAAGACCCATATACTCTGCCCCAAAAAGTTTGACTTTTTTGGTTGGAAAATGCGTCTGCTTTCTTGAGATCCTCCTTAACTGTTAGAACATGACTTGCCTCAAGTTCTCTTCCTGGGAGGTAATTTCTTCCTCCTCTCCACTGGAGAGAAAGTAGCATCAGTTACTACAGAGAGATGTAGGTTAGACTTGAGGAAGAATTTTCCCCTAGTCTAGGCAGAGAGATTGAGACTGATAAAAGTGGGTCTCTTCACAGGGCATCCCCGAGTGTAGGCGGGACACATAGGTTGGTGATAGCCCATCCTGCCTAAAAGCACGGGACATGCAAGACTACCCCACGGTGGGAAGCCTAGGACGCTCTGGCCTGGCCTCTGCATGGTTCTTGCAGCCTCTTGGTCTGTGGCTAGGACATGTCGATTTTTGCACCGTTTCCCATTCTGAGTCTTCTTTCCAGTCAGGACAGTTCAACGAGGACATGATCCCCACCGTGGGTTTCAACATGCGCAAAATCACCAAAGGGAATGTGACTATCAAGGTGAGGGCTCGGAAGTTAGGGGGTGCAGAGGACTCTGTGTGTGTGTTGGGGAGGGCAATGGAGGCCCCTGGGAGGAGCGAGCTCAAGTGGGGCAGAGGCCAGGGTCCCCCTGCTGAGGAGCTGGGAAAAGACGGTAGAAGACTTCTAAGGTAGACGGAGAGGGGGATGGAGAGGGGGGAGAACTGGAGAGAAAGCCAGGGAGGCAGAGGAGAGTAGGGCAGAGTAGGAGGAGGCATTTGAGACCATTTTGGTGGCCTGCCCACTACTGAGGCTATCTCACCCTCTTCTTGCTCAGCTCTGGGACATTGGGGGACAGCCGCGTTTCCGCAGCATGTGGGAGCGCTACTGCCGAGGAGTGAGCGCCATCGTGTAAGTACACGGGAGGCATCCCCAGACTCCAGCCTTACCTGGCTCCCCTAGCCCTGCTACCTTCGAGGACCTCAGAGGCGCAGGGTTGTATTAGACATAATCCTCAGTTCATGACACAGTGTCGGTCCATGGCCTGCCTTTATTTTGCATGCTGCTCGTTTCTTATTGGATAAATGCCCTGAGCGCTCACTACCCAATCTAAGAAACAGACACCTGTGTGTTCTCTTCATTAACTGTCTCCCTCCCCTCAACCCAAGTCACCACTGTCTTGAATTTTGTGTGATTTAAATGATTCTTTTTTTTTTTTTTTTTTTTTGAGATGGAGTTTTGCTCTTGTTGCCCAGGCTGGAGTGCAATGGCGTGATCTTGGCTCACTGCAACCTCCTGCCTCCCAGGTTCAAGCAATTCTCCTGCCTCAGCCTCCTGAGTAGCTGGGATTACAGGCATACTCCATCACGCCTAGCTAATTTTGTGTTTTTCGTAGAGACGGGGTTTCTCCATGTTGGTTAGGCTGGTCTCGAACTCCTGACCTCAGGTGATCTGCCCATCTCGGCCTCCCAAATTACATGCATGAGCCGCTGCGCCCAGCCCTCTCTTGCTTTTTAAAAATAATGTTTTTTTGGCTGAGCATGGTGCCACACACCTGTAATCCCAGCTACTTGGGAGGCTGAGGCAGGAAGATTGCTTGAGCCCAGGAGTTTAAGGCTAGCCTAGGCAACATAGCAAGATCCTGTCTTTAAAAAAATAAAATAAAATAAATTTTAAACATTGAAAAATGGCAGGGCACAGTGGGAGGCCAAGGCAGGCCGATCACTTGAGATCAGAAGTTCAAAACCAACCTGGGTAACATGGCGCAACCCTATCTCTACAAAAGTACAAAAATTAGCTGAGCCTGGTGGCACGCACCTGTAGTCCCACCTACTCAGACGACTGAGGCGGGAGGATCTCTTGAGTCCGGGAAGCTGAGGCTGCAATGAGCTGTAATTGCACCACTGCACTCCACCCTGGATGACAGAGTGAGACCCTGTCTCAAAAACTAATAGGCCGGGTGCGGTGGCTCACACCTGTAATCCCAGCACTTTGGGAGCCCAAGGCGGGTGGATCACAAGGTCAGGAGATCGAGGCCATCCTGGCTAACATGGTGAAACCCCATCTCTACTGAAAATAGAAAAAATTAGCCATGCGTGGCGGCATGCACCTGTAGTCCCAGCTACTTGGGAGGTTGAGGTAGGAGAATCACTTGAACCTGGCAGGCGGAGGTGGCAGTGAGCTGAGATTGCACCACTGCACTCCAGCTTGGCAACAGAGTGAGACTCCATCTCAAAAATGATATTAATAATAATAATAAAATGTATTACATATATATGCCCAAACAATAGATCGTTTAGAATAAACAATAGGTTGCTTTTTAACCTGATAACAAAAAGTATCTTGCTAAAAGAAATCTTCTAAGGTTTCCTTTGCTTGTTTCACTCTAACCTTATTTAGTCTTTCCATGAAAACATAAGTGGGTCCCTTTGAGAGGGTCTTACAGCTAATTCCAGAGGGCCCATGCTTTTCCACATGAGTAATGGCTTCCCCAGAGTAGCACTTGGAGGCTAATGGCAGGCTCCAGGAGTCCCCGCAGCTGTTCACTCCCATAGACTCAGAAAACATCCGCGGAGCACCTGCCTTGAGCCAGGCCAGGTAGCCCATGGATCCTGAAGTGACCAAGCTGCAACAGATGCTTTGGCCTCCAAGCAGCAGCTCCTTCTCTTCCTTGCACCACCCCAGCCTGTGGTGTCAACATGCTTGTCCCCACCCTGCCCTTTTCCCCAGGTACATGGTGGATGCTGCTGACCAGGAGAAGATTGAGGCCTCTAAGAACGAGCTCCACAACCTACTGGACAAACCTCAGCTGCAGGGCATCCCGGTCAGCAGACCTGTGGGAGCGGGATGGGGAGGGAGCTCGGCTGGGAAGTCACTGGGGGCAGGTAAAAGCCAGGCATAGTAGGGGCGCAGAGAGGAAACGGGACCCAGGAGGCCAGCTCACCGCCCAGACAACCTGGGCACAGCTGCCCTAGACCTCATCCTCACCCTCGCTTCTCCATAGGTCTTAGTCCTGGGTAACAAGCGAGACCTTCCGGGAGCATTGGATGAGAAGGAGCTGATTGAGAAAATGTGAGTTGGGTGGCTCTTTATATTACTTTCTGCTCTCCCAATTCCCCAACCACCAGTCCAACAGCCTAGGCTTGCTGCTGTTCTTAGTATTAGCCACACGGTGGCAGCAGAGCCCACCTTTTCAGGCACCTCACCCTCCCCATTGTAGCCTCTTAAGAAAAAGGCCCTGCTGTCCCCTAGTCCCAGGTCCCCTGGACGTGCGTAGCCTCAGTGGACTCTACTCTGGTTTCCCCCAGGAATCTGTCTGCCATCCAGGACCGAGAGATCTGCTGCTACTCCATCTCCTGCAAAGAAAAGGACAACATTGGTGTGTAGGATTGGGGAAAGGGGAGGAGAGGGGAGAGGCATTTCTGGGTGTTTTAGTGGCTCTCAAAGGTTCTCGCTCCACAACTTTCCTTTAAGTCCAAAGCCCTGTGGCTCTTGGGTAGAAAAGGCAGCCGGGCGGCCCAGATTCTGGGCACTGTCCCAGCTCGTCCCCAAGTGGTTGTATGATCTTGGGGTTGAAATCGATCCCTGCTCTGGGCTTCACCACCTCACTTCTAAGATTCTAGGGCTGGACCCCGTGATTCTCAGGTCCCTGCTGGCTCTGACATGCTGTGGCTCTGTCTCTTTCCCAGCACCTGGATTCCGCTACTACTTGTTCAGGGCCGTGTGGCGCTTGCCAGCTCTGGACTTCTTGTTTGTTTGTTTTTGAGAAAGTGTCTCGGTCTGTCACCCAGGCTGGAGTTCCGTGGAGTGATCATAGCTCACTGCAGCCTCCAACTCCACTCCTGGGTTCAAGCAATCCTCCCACCTGAGCGTCCCACGTAGCTGGGACTCCAGGTGTGCGCCATCCCTCCTGGCACCTCTGGACTTGTGATACCCTTAGGTTTGGTTTCTTAGGCCTCTGCTGCCCCAGCATGGCCAGCACTTGCAGGCCTTATAAGCTGTTCTCTTTTCGCCTCTCAGACATCACCCTACAGTGGCTTATTCAACACTCAAAGTCACGGAGAAGCTGAGACTCCAGCCCTTCTCCCTCAGACCAGGGACCGTCGTCATCTAAACCTGAAGCCGAGCTCCCCGCCCACCCCCGTCGTCCCCCTAAGCCCACCCCTCCTCACTCAGTGTGAGGAGGGCCCTCTGGGGACCCCAGAGTCCTGTTCTGCTGAGGTTTGAACTCCTGTTTTTATTGTAAAATACATTGCCCCCCATTCTGGTCCCCTAACTTCTCACCCTTCCCTGCTGCCTTTGTCCCATCACCCAGCCCTGGCTCCCTCCCAACAACCCTGGGCCACAGCCCCCGCCCCTGGCTTTTCCCCGGCCCACTCCTGCACCTCCCTTTTCAACACTCTCTGTTATCGTCCTGTGTGTACAGTATATATATGTATATATATTTTAATTTTTTAATTTAAGCAAAGACTAAAATCAACCATTTGATGCTGCAGGGCATCCCTTTCAGGACCTGGGAGGGGGCAGAGTCTGGAGAAAAGGAGGGAGACGCAGGTGGACTTGGGGCAAGTTCAGATCAGGAGAGGTGGAGACTGGCACCTGCGGCAGGTACCAGCCTGGGCACTGGTGGCCGCCCCCCTGTCCCGTGTGTTTCCACCGCCCAGTCTGGCTTGTCCTGGCAGTGCTTGAACCCCACAGGCTAGCAAGGGCCTCCGGGGGCCCCTCCCCTCGGTCCCCAGCCTGGGTAGAGCCACCAGGTACGACCAGGTACCAGAAACCACCAGGTGCACGGGGCAGAAAGCCAGCATCCATGCCCCAGCAGCCCCCTCCTGCCTGCTCCTGGCTCCCAGCTCCCGCCCCTCCCCAGGGCCCCCACCTCCACGGCCCACTTCATTTTCTGTTCTCATTTTGCAGAGTTGCACAAGGAGAGAACTCAGCATGGGGGGTTGGTTCTTTGGGTTCTGTTTGTTTATTTGTTTAATTTAATGATTTGTAAAGTGATGTTCCTCTTCCTTTTTTACACTTTTCAGCTCATATTTAACCTCTGTTTGGAAAATGATTCTTGTAACTGTACATTTTTTTGCCTCCTAATAACAATGACAACAACAAAAATAAATGACCAGTTTTGTGTTGGGGGGGTGTATGGTGCCGGTTACTTCTCCGCAGTTGGCATGGGTTGCCTGACAGGCCCACAGGGCCACCAGCACACCCCTGCACACTGGGCACCAACAGAGCCACGGAGCGCGAGCACGTGCCCGCCCGGGGAGCACAATGGCGCTGCACAAAACGGCCTCCCACACGTGCGTCCAGGCTCTTGCGCCACCTCCTTCTCATTCTCTTTTCAGACTTTCATGTAGCCAGCTTTGAGCCAGCAGCTGCCACGTGGGGCTGCAAAGCTCTGTTGAGGGAACTGCCCAGGGCTGGGTAGAGGTGGCAAGGGACAGGGCTGGGTGCTGTTTTGTGTGCGAACTGAGCTGCGCTCTCCTTAGGCCCAGTTCAGGCCTCAGCCCCTCTTTCCCAGGCCCTGGATCTCACCGGCAGCCAAGGTTGAGCCAGAACCAGCACCCTGTCCCTCTGGCCCCCAGTTCCTACCCCAGAACCAGTTAACTGTGCTCCAGGGGTAGGGCTGGGCCCACAGAGCCTGGGCGAGTGTCACCGCCTTTGCTGCCTCTCAGTTAGTGCCAATGCTATGGGTTTCCTGGTAGGAGGCCTGCCCTCGCTCCTCTGCCTGATTCTAGTCGGCCCCCCCCGCCCACCACCTCACCGTTCACCGTCAGACTGGTCCTCCCTCGGCACTGCTCACAGCTGCTGCCTCAGAGCCTGGTGGCCCTGCCTGCTCAAATCCGAGGCCATCTTGACCCAGTTTCACAGTAAGCCCCACCTCCTCCCGCTCCACCTCCCTCGGCCTCTCCTTCACCCTGGAAAATGGAGCAGGCCCCTGCAGAACACCCCAGCCCTTCTCACCCCTCCCACTGCAGGAAAAAGGAGCCAAATTGTCCTGTAGTCCTGGGAGTGGGGATCTTGACTCCTCATCCTGGGCCCCCCAGCCCCTCACCTTCATTGGTGCCCAGAGCTTCCTCCTGGAGGCAGTCATCAGACCTGTCAGAGCAGTGCCCTGCCTGGAGAGGCAGTTCCCCACTGCTGGAGAGTTGGAGGAAAGAATGTGGATGGAATTTGGCATCCGAAGCTAAGTGATTCTAGGGTACTTCCCAACTCCTAAGGAAAATGGGACATGTCCTCCTGGCTAAGGAGGTTGAAGGGGGGCCAGGGCTCTGTCCCCTGCCCTCTCCTGGCTGCAAGCTTGTCTGGGTTTGCCCTGGGCCTGGGATCCTGGGAGAGGACCAGCAATCTCACTCATCTGGGGCTGTTTCCAGGCCGAGGTGCCTTTCTAGATCCTGTGATCCTCAGTGAGGACTGAGGTTTGAGATAAGACACCTGGTTACCAGGAAGCAAGCGAGCATCCTCCTTCCAGAGTGCCGGCATGCAGCAGGTACTAATAAGACTTGAAGAATTTGTTCAAGGGCCGGGTGCAGTGGTTCATACCTGTAATCCCAGCACTTTGGGAGCCCAAGGTAGGAGAATCACTTGAGTCCGGGAGTTTGAGACCAGCCTGGACAAAATAGTGAGACCCTATCTCTACAAGTAATCAAAAATTAGCCAGGCGTGGTAGTGCACACCTGCAGTCCCAGCTACTCAGGAAGCTGAGGCAGGAGAATTGTGTGAGCCCAGGAAACAGAGGCTGCAATGAGCTATGATCACACCACAGCACTCAGCTTGAGTGGCAGAGTGAGCTCCTGTTTCAAAAAATAAGTGTTCAGCCAGGCATGATGGTACACACCTGTAGTCCCAGCTACTCAGGAGGCTGAGGCAGGAAGACTGCTTGAGCCCAGGAGTTCAAAGCCAGCCTGGGCAACATAGTAAGACCCCTCCAACTCTTAAAAAAAAAAAAAACACACACACACACAACCTATTAAAGGTGAACAGGGAACAGACCATGAGTATAGGTAATTTGTCACGTTTGGGGCCCTTTGATGCCAAAACCTGGATGCATTTAAGAATCCCCTGGCCAAGCTTGCTCCATCACACTGGAGAATTGAATTCCCAAAGGGGAGGAAGGAATAAAAGGTTTGGGGCACTATGCAAAGTGCTTTATGTATCTTGTCTCATTAAATGGCCATACTCCTCTGTGAAGGACAGATTATTCCCATTTTGCAGATGAGGAAGCTGAGACTGGGTTTAAGTAATTGCACTCAGGTTCCAGGATAAGTGATGAGAAGGTGACTCCCAAGTGGAGCAGGGAGACGCAGTGGATTTCAGGCTCCCCTCATCCCCGTAACCTGGCATCAGGATCTGAGGGCTGGTCTGAAGTCTGCCCTTGGGTGAGCAAGCATGTCAGTGGCATCTCAGAGCATCCCAGCTCAAGTCCACCGCCCACCATGTGCCAACCCCCACCGCAAGCCTAGGACCCCTAAGCAACAAACCCTACATTGTTCCCCCAGCTGGCCCAGGCTGCGGGGACAGTGGCTCTTTCCCAAGACTGCTGGCCTGCTGACTGATTCTGCAAGCCATTCACGTTGGCAGGCCTGGGAGGTGGCAGTGGCAGAGCCTTGGAGCCACGATCTCTCCCCCTTCATCTCTGAGTCGACCAACCAGCAGGAGGGAGAGGCGGAGGGCACCCTTTGTGGAGGAGGACTCCTAAACAGGATGTTGAGGGGTCTGCCTCCCCTGCCCTGGACTTCACCTCAGTTCACCCGGCCCCTTCCTGCATCCCTTAGGAAGCTGGTGGTGCCTCCAGGCCTGGCGGGGGGTGGAGAAGGAGTTGGGGAAATGGGGAGGAAATGGTCCCTAGGAGCTTCAGCGTGACAGGCCTGCCTTTGGTCCCCTCTCCAACCTGCTCCCCCAGCCATCTGAAGTTTCTACAGACAGAGCTGAGGGCTTCAGTCACCGTGGCAACAGGTCTGCTGAGAAACGGGTGGGTGTCACTCCCCAGCACAAAGGGTGTGCGCATGGCGGCGCCATCACCTAGCAACGGCCTCCCTCTCTCTTGGCGGCATCACCCGCCCTGGGGGTGGGTGCCAGGGAGAGAGAACAAGGCCGTTAAGATCCCCAGGAGAGGGGGAGGGAAGCCTGGGTACAGGGCAGGCTGAGGCCAAGGAGTGTGGGTGGGTGGACAGAGGAGAATGGAGCCCCGGGTGCTCGGAACCCCTGCCTCTGCCCGTCCCTGGGCCCCCGGGACCCTTCCTGAGGCCCCGTGTGGAAGTTCTAGGTAGGCCTGGTGGGCAGAAGTCTGGCGGGACCCAGGACAGAGCTTCAGACAGGGGCGGCGGTTCTGAGGAAAGCTGAGCTCCCAGGCAGGGAGTGATTGGTAGCCTGGCTGAGGCATCACTTCTGTTTGATGCTGTGCCAGCTTCCCAGGGACCCACAAGGCTAATGGTGCCCTCTGGAAGGGCCCAGAGGTGGGGCTGGGGGAAGTGGGACTTCAAGGGCAAGACCCCACAGGAGGAGCTGCATGAAGCGTCTGCCGGGGGCAGTGGGAGCTCTGGCGGGAAGGGTGGTGCAGTGGGGGCTGGGCGGGGGCAGGCCGGGGCAGGCAGCTGGGCCGTCTACAGGCAAAACAGTCCATTCTAAGAAACTGAACAAGAGCAGCTCTCAGAGTGACAAAGGTTGGGAAGTCCTGGGGCTCACAGAGGAAAGAGCACTGGCCTCCCTCCAAGGGGGGCTTTGTGGAGAGAGGGCATAGCAGAGACGAGGGCTCCAGGAGAGAGATTTTCCAGGCTTTTGACTTCCCAAGGAGCATGGGGTTTAGACCAGGATGAGGACTTAGGTCCCCCGGCTCCCCGAGCCCTCCATCCTCTCTGTCCCTCAAAAGCCATAAAACCCTTGGAGTCCCCAGAGCCACAGGGCTGTTCTGAACATCAGCCACAGGCCAGGCCAGGTCAGCAGAAATACCCCTAGGCATTGCCAGGCCAGGAAGGCCCAGGTGCATCTGGGCCCTGCCAGAATGTGGCACAAGAAAGTGGATGGGTGTAGGGGTAGTTCTACCTAGTTTATTGTTTCTCAGGAAGGGCCTCCTATGGGAAAGCACCTAACAGGGAGATTGGGATAGGGCAACCAGGGGATCCCAAAGAAAGGAGGAGGAAGGAGAGAGAAATCCTCTGGAAGAAAAGAAGGCACCAGTAGGAGGAGGCATCCAGGGCTGGGACAGATCCGGTCCAGAGAAGAGTGTATTGAGGCCGGGCGCGGCAGCTCACACCTATAATCCCAGCATTTTGGGAGGCCAAGGTAAGCAGATCACTTGAGGTCAGGAGTTCAACGCCAGCCTGGCCAACATGATGAAACCCCATCTCTTCTACAAATACAAATATCAGCCGGGTGTGGTGGTGCACACCTGTAATCCCAGCTACTCAGGAGGCTGAGGCAGGAGAATAGCTTGAACCCAGGAGGCAGAGGTTGCAGAGAGCTGACATCAGGCCACTGTACTCCAGCCTGGGCAACAGAGCAAGATTCTGTCTCAAAAAAAAAAGAAAAGAAAAGAAAAAGAAGAGTGTGGTGAGCCACATTGAGCTGGAGCCCCCAAGGAGCCCCCATTCCAAGATGGAGCCCCAGGTTGGGGGTTGGAAGATGATGCCTGGGAAGGGCACAACTAAAGTATGGTCAGGTTACAAGGCAGAGAGCAAGAAGAGAGACTGCAACCAAGGGAGGGCAGGCAAAGTTCTGGCTCCCAGCTGCTGGGACGCAGAGTTTCTGGGCAGTTCTAAGGACCTAGAAGCATCACCACCCACCAGTGGAAAGGACAGGGTTGGAAGGCCCCACAAGGGACAGGAAAGGCCCTGCGTGGGGAGGGGGCTTTGACATTCCCAAACCTTGACAAGAGGAACCAAGTCCATCTCTAGACAGCAAGACAGGCAGCAAAGCAAGACCTATGGGGAAAGAACAGCAGACACCGGCGGGGGTGGCGGCCCCTCCCTCCCTCCCCACCCCTGCTGGAGCCTCAGCAAGGTGTGCCCAGGGGCAGGAGCGGGGGTGACTCCCTGGGCTTGTGGAAGTAGATGGAAGAGGACACCTCGGTCTTGAGCTTGTTGTCCGAGCCACTGGCGGCCGAGGCCTCCGAAGCCCCGCCGCACTCCTCACAGCAGCAGCAGCAGCAGCAGTCCAGGAAGGCCCGGCCCAGCGGCCTGCAGATGCATAGGAGCAGCACCGGGGTGATGGCGCCCTTGAAGAAGGCAGAGAACTGGTTGATGAGGCCCAGGAGGTCCAGGGTCTGGCGGGTCAGCTCGGTGGAGAGGTAGGCCACCACAATGTTGCAGACGTTCTCTGGGAGGGTGCAGAAGGCGTAGACCACGGTCAGGCCCACCACGGTGCTGTTGAGCTGGCTCTCACACTGCTCGTGCTTGCTGGCCCTGCACTCCGACTTCCTCCCCGGAGGGCCTCGCACCCGCCACGTCACCAGCTGGCAGGTGACCGTGAAGAGGATGGGCAGGCAGAAGTAGCAGCCAAAGTACCACCACATGCGGGCGTTCTGGTAGGTCATCACCAGTGAGTACAGGGACTCGGGCAGGCTGGCTGAGGGTTTCATGATGCACGAGTCCAGGGTGCCCATGGTGGGGGCAGGCTCCTGTGCCAGCTGCCACAGCAGGAGCTCGGGCACGGCCAGCGTCATGGAGCCCACCCAGATGACAGCCAGCTTGGCCAGGATAGATTGGCACCGCTCGATGGGCCTCACCTTGGGCAGGGTGCTGGTGGCCACGTGGAAGCGGTCAATGCCCAGGGCACAGAGGCTGAAAGTCGTGACTCCCAGAGAGGAGACCTGTGGGCAGGATGTGAGGGAAGAGAGACGCACTTGGTCAAAACCTATGGGGACAAGGAAGGACGCCTGGCTTCTGGCTCAGTTAGACAATGAATGGAGTGATAAGCATAGAAATTATAATAATGGGCCTGGCGCGGTGGCTTACACCTATAATCCCAGCACTTTGAGAGGTCGAGGCAGGCAGATCACTCGAGCCCAGGAGTTCGAGGCCAGCCTGGGCAACATGATGGAACCCAGTCTCTACTAAAAATACAAAAATTAGCCCGTCGTGGTGAGGCACACCTGTGGTCCCAACTACTCGGGAGGCTGAGGTTAGGAGGATGGTTTGAGCCTAGAAGGCTGAGGCTGCAGTGAGCCAAGATCACATCACTGCATTCAGCCTAGGTGACAGAGCGAAACCCTGTGGAAAGAAGGAAGGAAGGAAGGAAGGAAGGAAGGAAGGAAGGAAGGAAGGAAGGAAGGAAGGAAGGAAAGAAGGAAGGAAGGAAGGGGGGAGGGAGGGAGGGAAGGAAAGAAGGGAGAGAGGGAGGGAGGGAAGGAAGGGAGGAAGGAAGGAAGGAAGGAAGGAAGGAAGGAAGGAAGGAAGGAAGGAAGGAAGGAAATGAATTATAATAATAGTAACAACTCCATTTAATAAGCTTTTCCTATGGGTCAGGAACTTTACATATCATATTCCCAATCAACCACCTTACAGCGGAAAAAGCTCAGGCTCAGGCAGGAAGAGTGACTTGCCCAGGACTACACTGCTGATGAATGGTGGGGCTGAGGTTTACACACACACCTGACTCCTTCCCCCTTGTTCTTTGCCTCTCAGGCTGGGGGATGAATGGCCTGGCTCCCACAGACCCTGTTGCTCTCTGACAGACTTTGGAAAATCATCTCCAAGGAAGAACCAAGATGAAGACATAGAAGTTCTGGATCTTTGCAGGTCCTTCCACTGCCCACACCCCATTATGTGCACGCATGGGATGAATGGTCTTGGGGAACATGGCTTATGTGTGCATGCGCGCGCGCGCACACACACACACACACACACACACAGAGTCCTGCTCCTGGCCCTGTCCGGAGAAGCCCAGGGCCTGGCTGTGTGGGGAAGTGGCCCCCCTCTGAGCAGCCTGTGCCCACCATGCCCACACACTATTCATCAAGCGCATGGAAAACCACCCCGTGAGCCAAGAGGAAGCAGCCTGAGCAGCAGGGGAGGAGAGTGCCAAAGAGCAGGAAGGAAGAGGGGACCCTCCCGCACCGTCAGATGCTGCTCGGCCACACTCAGAGATTGTGCTCAGATCCCCCTCCTGTCCAAATTCTTCTCTCTTCTGGATGGGGAACACAATCCCCAGCTTTTAGCACGGTCACCAAGTGTCCTTTGTGAGAACCCCAACCCCATCTCTTGGCAGGGGAGCCCAGGCCTGTGGAGGCACAGCCTTTAAGCTTGGGTAGAAACGCCGCCATTCTCTCTCTCTTTTTTTTTTTTTTTTTTGAGAGTCTCACTCTGTTGCCAGGCTGGAATGCAGCGGCACAATCTTGGCTCACTGCAACCTCCGCCTCCTGGGTTCAAGTGATTCTCCTGCCTCAGCCTCCCGAGTAGCTGGGATTACAGGCGTATGCCACCACGCCCAGCTAATTTTTATGCTTTTAGTAGAGACGGGGTTTCACCATGTTGGCCAGGATGGTCTCGATCTCCTGACCTCATGATCCACCCACCTCGGCCTCCCAAAGTGCTGGGATTACAGGCGTGAGCCACCGTGCCCGGCCCTGTCCTTCTATTTTACATCTCAAAAATATCTCAAGTTTTATTCCAAGCTGCCTTTTCCTGCTCCTTCCTCAGCGTCATCCTGAGATCCTCCCTATAAAAGGGTGTTGCCAGGCGCAGTGGCTTGCGCCTGTAATTCCGGTACTTTGGGAGACCAAGGCAGGTAGATTGCTTGAGCTCAGCAGTTGGAGACCAGCCTGGGCAACATGGTGAAACCTTGTCTCTACCAAAACTACAAAAATTAGCCATGCATGGTACTGCCCGCCTGTGGTACCAGCTACTCGGGAGGCTGAGGTGGGAGGACTGTTTGAACCTGGGAGGCGGAGGTTGCAATGAGCTGAGATTACACCACAGCATTCCACCCTGGGTGACAGAATGAGACTCCGTCTCAAATAAAGAAAAAGAGTGTTGTGGGTGACAGAGTGAGACTCTGTCTCAAAAAAAGAGAAAAAGGGTGTTGTCTCCCTCCACCCGTCCCACCACCCAGCCTAGAAGGAGGACTCTCTATCAGCCTGTGGATCATCTCTATCCTCCAGGAGGTGTGGAGGGGCTGGCCCAGGAGGACATTACATATGTCAGGACCCACAGTCAGGGAGGGCCAGGTGTTCATTTACCTACCAGCCACATGCAAGCAAGAGGTCATATGTGTCTGCCCTTTTCCCCTTCTCCTCTATACCATGCCCAAATAAAAACCACCATTTATTGATTTTAATTCTAAGCACTGTATAGACATCACCCATTTAATCCCTTAAGAATTCACCCAGATAGCTATTAGTATTATTATCCCCAATTTACCAATGAAGAAATGGAGATTTAGGCAGTTAAAGTAATTTACCAAATCACACAGAGGGTGATGGGAAAAGCCCAGTTTCTAATCTAGTCTGCTCAATTTCAGAGTCCTGTGTCTAAGCACGCCCAGCTCACATGGGTTGTGAGCACGAGATGATAACTAAGATGCAAAGGCTCTCTCCAGTTGCAGGGTCTTCTTTTTTTTTTTTTTGAGACGGAATCTCACTCTGTCACCCAGGCTGTGCAATCTCGGCTCACTGCAACCTCTGCCTGCCAGGTTCAAGCGATTCTCCTGCCTCAGTCTCCCAAGTAGCTGGGACTACAGGCGTGTGCCACCACACCCGGCTAATTTTTTATTTTTAGTAGAGACAGGATTTCACCATGTTGGCCAGGCTGGTCTTGGACTCCTGACCTCAAGCAATCCGCCTGCCTCAGCCTCCCAAAGTGCTGGGATTACAGGCGTGAGCCACTGCGCCCAGCACAGGGTCTTCTTTCAGGGTGGAGTACCTTTGGACCACTGTTAGTCAGTCTCCCTGGGTTGGAAGGACAGGAAAGGACTGTACCCACTGCTGAGACCCAGGGAGTCTGTCCAACTATGACATCATCATTGTTACATGGTGAGGTGGGGACAGACCTTGGAATAGGACCTGTGTCCGTGTGCCTGATCCTGAGCCCTTCTCCGGCCAGGCAAGTCTCCCTTGTCATGCAGCATCATTCACGAAGGAACAGCAGCTTCACAGGGAGGCCACAGTCACTCCATTACACTCCATGCAGCCCAAATTTGAAAGACTGCTTATTTTGTCTCATAAAGAGAGGGTGGCCTTGCTGTGTTTTGCATAAATGCACACATCAGTATATTTCTTTAGTGTTTTAAGTTGTCTCTCTATGCTCTACATACCCTTTGACACCCGTGGACTTATCGTAGACATTCCCAGAAGTGAGGGCATAGTGGTATACTTTAGAAGTGTAGAACAGGCCAGCTGGAAGTACCATCTGGTCTACCCACCCTGGTTGGGAGACTTGGTCTCCCAACCTGCCCAGTGACGCCCAGTGACACCCAGTATGTCAGTGGTAGAGCTGAGACTAGAGCCCCCCATTAGCTCCAGTGCCCAGAACCAGGTATTCCCTTTCAGAGAGGATCTAGGAAGTTGCTGGTGGAGACGACAATGGTGACAATGGTAACAATGAGAATCCCAGCAGGGAGGGAAGAATAGAGCAGTCTTTTGCTTCCGGTGCTTGTATTCTTGTGGAGTGGAGGCTGACTTGATCCAGACGGGTGTGAAGGAAACTGGGCTCTCCCTTCAGGCACTCCTTCAGGAGGCAGGAGACGGTGAAGGGAGCTGTGGGAGCAGGACAGCCGCAGAGGGTACAGAGGGAAGAAGAAGAACCGCAAGAAAGGACAGAGGGATATTGGGTGGGACAGGGGAGAAGGGCTGAGGAAGGGAGAGGGGAGCTTAGGGTCTGGAGAAAGTGGGAGAGACCTGCCTTGAGGTTGCTCCTGAAGCAGGAGATCAGGCTGGGGCTGGAACCCAGGGACCCCACACACCCGCCTGTCCCCCTGGCCTGCCTGCTTCTCTTGAGAGCAACCAGAAACCAATACCGTATTTGTCTCCTTCTCCACGGTAGAGGAGAAGCAAGCCAGAGCTCCAAGACTCAGGTTTTGCACACCCACAAATTCCACTTCCAAGGACCTGATGGAGACTTTGAACCCCTTCCCTGGATTGCAGCCTCCCAACTGAACTCAGACAGAACACACACTCACCTCCATGAAGGGCACAGCCCGACAAGAAACGTCACCCAGTAGCCTCTGCTTGGTGATCTCATTGAAGATGACAATAGGGAGGCAGAAAAAGAGGACCAGAAAATCCCAGAGGGCCAGGCTGGCAAGGATAGAGTTCCAGGCGCTCTTCAGGTAGTAGCTGTGCCACACGATGCACATGACCGACAGGTTGCCCACGATGCCCACCGCAAACACCACCAGCGCCAGGAGCATGATGGCATAGGCACTGTAGGAGCTCTCGGTCACCGGATACAGGGGGTTCTGGATCTGCAGCCTCTGCCCCGGTGCCCCCGTCAGATTACCCCTCAGCTCCTGCCTGCTGCCTGGGGTGCCCCCATCCTTGTCAGGATTAGGGCTGGTGGCCACCAAGGGCTTGGTGGGCTGCCGTCCAGCAGGGTGAATGGGCCGGGGGTACTCCGACCACTCCTCAGGCACATACTGCTGCACTCCCTTGGCCTCCTCATCCTCGGTGCCCCTCTTGGATCGGTTCTGCTGCTCCTGGGTCTCGGCTCTGTGCCTTCCCAGGTGCAGGGGGGCACCCCCAGAGACCCTGCTTAGCCCCACAGCCAAAATCACAGCAAGAGAGACAGCCAGGGGCCACAGCCACCGCATGGCTGAATGAGCAGGAGGCAGCCACCCCGGGAAGAGCAGGTGAGTGCAGGGGCCCAAGAGCTGGGCTCCAGAGAGGCAGCTGGCCGGCTGGATCCGCCTCCAGTCAGGCGTCTGGCATCACACTCGCCTGCCCTCCCTCCCAGCCTCCGGCCATGGGCTGGGCAGGGCCCTCTGCTGGACACACAGCACTGTTTCCTGCCCTCACACGTCTCGTCCTCCACGACGCCGCTTCTCAGGCCCTACAGCACATCAGGCTGTGGGACCCTAAGAGGGCACCTGCTTCAGGCCCCTGAGAGTAGGAAGGAAATGTGGCCTGCCTAGGGTGACACAGGGAGGTGGGGCAGAATGGGAACTGGGGTGCAGGTCTCCTGATTCTAAGGCAGCTCCTCCATTCAAAACTGAGCAATAACCATCACTGTCACTTGTGGAACACTTCCTAGGTCCTAGCACTCAGCTGGTTTCTCAATTAACCCGCAATTAATCTCAGATCACAAATCTGAGGTTTGTAGAGGTCAGTCACTTGCCACATAGTTGATAAAAGGCAGAGCAAGGCCCGTAACCCAGATCTGATTCCAGAGATTTCTAATTTTTTTCTTTTTTTTGGTCACCCAGGCTGGAGTGCAATGGTGCAATCTCAGCTCACTGCAGCCTCTGCCTCCTGGGTTCAAGTGATTTTCCTGCCTCAGCCTCCTGAGTAACTGGGATTACAGGTGCCCGCCACCATACCTGGCTAATTTTTGTATTTTTAGTAGAGACAGGGTTTCATCCTGTTGGCCAGGCTGGTCTCAAACTCCTGACCTCAGGTGATCCACCTGCCTCGGCCTCCCAAAGTGTTGGGATTACAGATGTGAGCCACTGCACCCAGTCTAAAACACCATATTCTGAGCCAGACACAAGATGCATGGACATTTGCAATAACACGTCTTTACTGACTACATGTTGTGTTCAAGACACTCAGAATACAAAAATGTAAAGGATCTCTGCCACCAATGAGCTTTCAGTCCAGAGAAGGAAGTACATGTGTAAGTAAAGTCAGTGTGATAGATGCTATGAAAGGCAAGGGTCATGACGTTGAGGGAACCCAAGAAAATCTGGGGGGATCTGGAAGGCCTCCCAAGTGAGGTGACATTTGAATGGATCCCAAGAAATGGCTGTGAGCTTGCCTGACAGACTATGGGAAGGAAGGGTGCTCCAGGCAGAAGACACAGCACACACAAAGGCTGGGTGATGTGAAAGCAGGTGATGTTCCCGCAAGACAGCAAATCTGTCAAGGGGACTGGAGTGCAAGGGAGGTGAGGAGAGATCATGGGCCCTTGGGACAAAGAGCCTGGAGATATCAGCAGAGGAGGAACTGGACTGTAAAGGACTTTGTATGCCAAGCCAAGGAGTATAGATTTTATCCCATAAGCCATGGAGAATATCACAGGTTGTTAAGCAGACAATGACTCAACTAAGTTATTCTAGAGGGGTCCCTGATGGGCAGCTGGGGTCCTAGCAGTCTGGAACAGGAGGATGCAGAGACCGGGGGACCTGTTGGGAAGCAGTGGGTGATGGAGAGAAACCCAGAGTCAAGGAAAACCAGCAGCTTTGAGGGGCTTTGGCTGTGCATGGGAGGGAGAGGTTGAGGCATAGTTCAAGCATGGAGTGGATAGTGAATCTACCCACCCACATTAGGGAGGCACAGTTCTGAGGACAGACCACACGATGCCCAGGAGAATTCACTGGAGAACTAACTGGAAGACCTGCCCCAGAGTGAGTCAGATCATTCCCTCCTCCCAACACCCATGGCATTAGGCTGCTGTCATTGAAACCTACCACCTTCACCAGCCCAGCCAACATGGTGAAACCCCATCACTACTAAAAATATAAAAATTGGACAGGCATGGTGGTGCACACCTGTAATCCCAGCTACTCGGGAGGCTAGGGCATCAGAATCACTTGAACCCAGGAGGCAGAGGTTGCAGTGATCTGAGATTGTGCCATTGCACTCCAGCCTGGGCAACAGAGCAAGACTCTGTCTCAAAAAAAAAAAAAAAAAAAAAAAAAAAAACGCCGGACACAGTGGCTCACGCCTGTAATCCCAGCACTTTGGGAGGCTGAGGTGGGCAGATCACAAGGTAAGGAGTTCAAGACCAGCCTGACCAACATGGTGAAACCCCATCTCTACTAAAAATAGAAAAAAAAAAAAAAATTAGCCAGGCGTGGTGGCAGGTACCTGTAATCCTAGCTACTCAGGAGGCTGAGGCAGAAGAATCACTTGAACCCGGGAGGTGGAGGTTGCAGTGAGCTGAGATTGTGGCCAGTGTACTCCAGCCTGGGCAACAGAGTGAGATTCCGTCAAAAAAAGAAAGAGGAAAGGAAAGGAGGGGAGGGGAGGGGAAGGGAGGGAGGGAGGAAGTGGGTAGAGGGGAGGGGAGCAGAGGGGAGGAGAGGGGAGGGGAAGGGAAGGGAGGGGAGGGGAGGGAGGGAGGAAGTGGGCAGAGGGAAGAGCAGGGGAAGGGAGGGGAGGGGAGGGGAGGGGAGAGGAGAGGAGAGGAGAGGAGAGGAGAGGAGCCTACCACCTTCCGCCTTGTGGTGTGGCTATTTGGGGATTTGGGTAACTAGAATCATCTATCATCTGCAGCATCACCACTCACCAAGTACCACACTTTGCTCAATGCTTGCTATAATTATCACTTACTCTTTTTATTACTCTCCTAGACTCTGAAAGGTAAGGCAACTTTCCTAAGAACACACAGCTAGTGAATGACAGCTGGGATCCAAATGTAGGTCTGTCCAACTCCAAAGCTGAAACTTTTTTTTTTGAGACAGGGTCTGGCTCTGTCGCCCAGGCTGGAGTGCAGTGGCATGATCTTGGCTCACTGCAATCTCAGCCTCCCAGGCTCAAACAATCCTCCCACCTCAGCCTCCCGAGTAGTTGGGACCACAGGTGTGCACCCACCACACCTGGCTAATTTTTGTATTTTTAGTAGAGACAGGCTTTTTGCCATGTTGCCCAGGCTGATCTCAAACTCCTGAGCTTGAGCGATGTACCCATCTCAGCTTCCCAAAGTTCTGGGATTACAGGCATGAGCTACCTCACCCAGCCCAAAGCTGAAACTCTTAACCACTCCTTTGTGTGACTTCACAGAATTCTAACATAGGAAGAGATGCTAGAGATAATCTACACCAACCTTCTTATTTTTCAGGAGTGGAAACTGAAGTCCAGAGAAGCCAAGTGACCAGGCCGGGCACTCGGCAGTCCTGTCTCTGCTGTGGGATCCTCAGTGCTTCATAGGCACATGCCAACACAGTATGGACCCAAGCCCAGGGCTGGTATGTGTGAGCAGAATAAGTGTTAGTTCTCTGCTCTTAAAAAAAAAAAAAAAAATCAAACACAAAGTCCTGCTCTATTGCCCAGGCTAGAGCACAGTGACATGATTATACTCACTGCAGACTTAAACTCCTGTGATCAAGCAATCCTTCCACCTCAGCCTCCAGAGTAGGTAGGACTACAGGTGCACACCACCCTGCCTGACCTTCTGCTTCTTATTTTATTTTATTTATTTTATTTTATTTTAAAGACAGAGTCTCACTCTGTCGCCTAGATTGGAGTGCAGTGGCAGGATCTAGGCTCACTGCAGCCTTAACTCCTCCTGGGCTCAACTGATCCTCCCACCTCAGCTTCCCAAGTAGCTGGGCCCATAGGCACATGTCACCATGCCCTTTTTTTTTTTTTTTTTTTTTTGGTAGAGATAAGGTCTACCAATATCACCCAGGCTGGTCTAGAACTCCTGGGCTCAAGCAATCCACCCCCCTCAGCCTCCCAAACTGCTGGGATTACAGGCACCTCTTTATGCTCAGCCTCTTTATGCTCATGGATATGCCTCCATCAAACCTCACATTTTGCCTCACACAGAGTAGGTGCTCAACAAACACTGAATGCCTGAAAGGGCACCCCTTGTGCCTGTCTCTGTGAGAATGGTTGGAACGTCAGAGGCCACTAGGTGGAACCAAATGTCCAGTGATGGTAGTTAAGGGCCCAGCCTCAGACCTTCACCCCATCTGATCCTAACCCATCCCACTCTGCCCAGGTCCTGCCCACAGACCTTCTATGGCTGTCTGAGGAAGCCTTCTGAAAAGAGATGATAGGGGACAGGGTGAGTTCCCAGGGGCTGAGACTAAAGGGATGGGGGATGTGCCTACTCTTCCCCTCCACCCCCCCGGAGGGTGCCCAGCATGGGTCCCCCAAAAGCACTTTTCTCCCACCCCTAGTTCTACTCTAGGAAGATTCCTCTCTCTGGACCAAGCTGGAGCCATCTCCCCTATTCAGAAGCATGCCAGGCAGAGACAGAAGGCTTTCCTAGCCCTTGGGAGTGTCTCTCCACGATCCCAGGAATTCCCCATTCCTCTCCCTGGGAGTTTCCCCAGTGCTGGCTACAGAAAAGGTATTTAGCTGGGGCCAGGTGTGGTAGCTCACGCCTGTAATCCCAGCACTTTGGGAGGCGGAGATGGGTGGATCATGAGGTCAGGAGTTCAAGACCAGCCTGACCAACATGGTGAAACCCCGTCTCTACTAAAAATACAAAAATTAGCTGGGCATGGTGGCGCATGCCTGTAATCCCAGCTACTCAGGAGACTGAGGCAGAAGACTCACTTGAGCCTGGGAGGCAGAGGCTGCAGTGAGCCGAGATTGTGCCACTACACTCTGGCCTGGGCTACTACACTCCAGCCTGGGCAACAGAGGGAGATTCCATCTCAAAAAAAAAGAAAAAAGAAAAGGTACTTAGTTGGAACTGGGTGGGAGGGAAGCACTGAGGTGGCACTGAGGGTATCTGAGCTGGTGTGGAAGTGCCACCCATGAAAAAAATGAGCAAGTGTTGTACTGAGCAGATTCCATGTGCCATGCATTCTCCAGCCAAGAGCACACTCTGGAATCAGACTGCCTGGGTTTAATTCCTGGCTCTGTCATTTACTAGCTGTGTATGTGACATTGGTCAAGTATGTAACCTCTGTCCCTCAGTTGCCTCATCTGTAATGTGAAGATAATAACAGACTTGTTGTGAAGATTAAGATTAAATGCTGGGTGTGGTGGCTGTCCCCTCCCAGCACTTTGGGAGGCCAAGGCGGGAGGCTCGCTTGAGCTCAGGAGTACAAGACCAGCCTGGGCAACATGGCAAGACTCTGTCTACAAAAAATACAAAACTTAGCTGGGCATGGTGGTGTATGCCTATAGTCCCAGCTACTTAGGAGACTGAGGTGGGAGGATCACCTGAGCCCAGGAGATCCAGGCTGCAGTGAGCCATGACTGTGCCACTGCACTCCAGCCTGGGTGACAGAGCAAGATTCTACCTCAAAATAAATAAATAAATAAGATGAAATTATGCCAGGCGTGGTGGCATACACCTGTAGCTCCAGCTACTTGAGAGGCTAAGGCAGGAGGATCCCTTAAGGCCAGTAGTTCAAGACTGTAGTGTGCTGTGATCTCACCTGTGAATAGCCACTGCACTCCAGCCTAGGCAACACAGCAAGACACTATCTAAAAAAAAAAAAAAACAAAAAAAAAAAGCCTGGGCGTGGTGGCTCACGCCTGTAATCCCAGCACTTTGGGAGGCCAAGGCAGGCAGATTGCAAAGTCAGGAGATCGAGACTATCCTGGCTAACATGGTGAAAACACATTTCTACTAAAAATACAAAAAATTAGCCGGGTGTAGTGACGGGTGCCTGTGGTTCCAGCTACTCAGGAGGCTGAGGCAGGAGAATGGCATGAACCCAGGTGGTGGAGGTTGCAGTGAGCTGAGATCATGCCACTGCACTCCAGC